>NC_136591.1:3231960-3386960 GCF_910589615.1 Taurulus bubalis
TTCAAATTTGTATTCCCTCCCTTTCTTGCGTCCACCATGGGACTTTATTTGGGATTTGCTGCCTTGAATGTGATGTGATGTCACTTAAAAAAAGACATCCTTGTACAAAACACACCACTCCACTTCCCAGTGCAACCATAGGCTGTGTCTCATGTGTGGAGTCACCCACTGGTTTGTGGAGCTTAGTACAACGGAACGCTGACCAAGACATTTTCAGGCAACCAAGTTGTTATAATTAACTTTCAGGAAGTGAAAGTTAGTTCTAAAGTTGTAATTCTGAACACAGACGACTCTTAGACCGGACAACACTGTGGTGCAACTGCATTGTCTCTATTTACGGAGTTAGGGTTGTAGCCCTTTAAGCCCTCACCCTAACCCATAATCCTATTTATTGTTTGAGTCGTGTTTAGAGGTTGTACACGGGGATTATATATTATTGTAGTCCTGATTTTTATGTTTAATTTGATACCTAACATGTTTTTTTCTTTCTTTTGTGGATTTATACCATGTTTTTTTTCTTGATTTGTACCTTGTGACCTGATATAACAGGGCCCCCATTTTTGGGGACCATAAGGCTCATCGAGATCCATTTACGATAATGTTTCAAATGATTTCACCTTCAAGCCGTACCGTGATAAAATATAATTTCATCATTGCATGAACGCTGTCAACCTGATATCCAATTTGATTCTTTGATCATTCTCACCAGATATGGGACCTTTCTATCAGAGGATATATCCACATTGCCCTTTAAAAAAGTGCAGTAGGTATATATTAATGGTGCAGCCGGGGCATAAGATGCATGTTGCTCTGCCGGCACATGGGACCTGACCACTCAACTCTCTCTGGACTTTGCAGCAGTCAGCAATGCAGACGTATCCTCCGCGAAACCGCCAGCTCGATAGTGAACCTCCTTCAGTGCAGAATAATCACCTCTTGTGACAACATCCCTGGCTGCTCAGGAGTCTCTACCTCCTCAAATACCCTCTCGCCATAAGATAAAGACATTAGAGACTGTGGGATTTGGAGAAAGTTAAGAATTGGGTCTGTGATGCACAGTGATACAGACCTGCAGTATGGAAGTTTGGGATCTCTGACAGATACCATCAAATGAGCGGCAGGGCAGACTGGAGCTCAGCGCAAAGAAGAAAACCGTGTTCAGAACAAAAAGAAAACGTTTAGGGAATCCTCCGACTGATGAGAATCATATTACTGTGTTTGCTGGGAATAAACGGCTGTGAATAACTTTTACGTCGACACACAATGGGATTAGCATAGCATTGAAATAAAAGGTCAATAAGAAAATGCTTTGTGCCATATGTCTCCTCTGTGAATCCATAAACTAGCCTTTCCCTCTCCACTGCTGTGTCGTCCCTCACACTCCCATCCGTCTCCTCCGTTTCTCTCCTCCCTCACTCTCCCTCACTCGCCGTCCCTGGGTGGGATGAGTCATCGAAGAGAGAGAAGAAAAGAAAGGAGAGGAGGTGTATTTGTGTGTACTGTATATATATGAGTGTGTGTGTGTGTGTGTGTGTGTGTGTGTGTGTCATTCCTCCTGAGGTGCTGTGCCCTTCACACTCCTTCTCAGCTTCATGTCAACCTTGCTGCTAGAGTGCAGACATATGCAGCAAAGGTACACACACACACACACACACACACACACACACACACACACACACACACACACACACACACACAACTTGACTCCGGTATTTGAATATGATATCAGATAAAGTCTCATCCTGCACAGATGCTTTTGTGTAAAAACTTCAAAAGTACATACTGGCGTTTCTCTTACGGTATGATGGGATGAAACCACCTACATTGTGACCACCGTTCACATTAAAGATGTCCCAGTGAAACAGAAGTTAGAGTGTCTTTAGCTTCTATACCGTGACTATTCCAAACTGAAACGCAATATTTGAGTGCAGTACTGGTACAAATCAACTCCTTTGCATTTGATTGGACTGCTAAAAGTGGGCGGGCTTAGAATGTAGTTGGAGAAACAGTGGTTAACATTAAGGGAGATTAACTGGCAGACATGGAATATAATATCCATAATTATGTTTTAACCACCTGAATCAAAGTGGTTTTGTTATCATAGAAAAAGTCATCTATATCTACGCAGTCCGTCTTCCGTGTAGTCCGCCGTGTTGCACCAGGCAGCAGGCTGCTGTGGTGAAGAGAACCAGAGGAAGTGAAGGAGGCTCAAGTTGAGCATGCTTGGAAAAGGGAGGGGTGAGCTGAGGGATATTTAGTCGGTTGCAAACTTCAACAAGCCACTAGATGCCACTAAATCGTACACACTGTTCCTTTAAGCATGTCACATTTTGTTTTGACCGGCTAGCACTGTCACCTCACAGCATGAGGGAGCAGGGCGGCCCTTCTGTGTGGAGTTTGCACGTCCTCCCCGTGGCAGTGTGGGTTGATATAAAAATATGCAAAAATCACTGTTATTGAATACTATTTAATACAAGCAACAACTCTTAAGATACAGGTTATGATAATATGTGATGACAATGCTCCAATTGCAGATTATTGGGCTCTTATCAAGCAGACAAGGGCATAAACCTCCCACATATGCATCAGTCTTCTCGGGACAGCCGATGCATCTTTGTCACTTCACCACCTGTATTGTTGTCAACTTTTGACAACCGGGTCGAGATTAAATTTATCTGTCCTGTCTCTGTGGCAGGTGATGGATTAGTATACATATTTCAAAATGACAAAGATTGATCAAACAGTGATGATACAACCATGATAACATTTCCTTGGAACGCTGTTTGGGCTAGCTGTTAGCTAGTGGATGTGTGTAGTGCCTACGAAAAAGAAAAAATATCAAATAAGATGCTATTAAAAATATGAGTAAGCCATGTATAATGAGTTAATGACATATATATAATGAAGGAGCAATGGGAAGAAACAAAACACTTGTATGAGTGTGTTACAGCTTTACACAAACAATAAATTGTAATGATGAAATAATGATACTTATACTATTAATAATGAAATGACTTTACGTTGTTTTATTACATAAATTATTAAGAATGTAATATCTGAACTAATGATGCCGTAATAACACTGACTAAACCCTTTTACAGCCAACGTCATAGTTACAAAAACAAAGTAAAAACTGGGGGCCAACACAAATCCTCTCAGAATAGTGGGCTAAAGTTTCACATAAAAAAAAAAACTCATCCTGCTTGTTGTCGGATGCCAGAATCAATATAGCATTCATGTGAGATGATAAACTGTGATTCTAGGCTCTAGCGAGCTCCAATATTGGCGAAGCCTTTCAGAGATGGAGAGGAATGTCGCCCATAGTTTAGCTTAACTTTATGGCTAAATACTAAAAGGGATTGAGAGGAATGTTGCTAATAGTTTAGCTTAACTTTATGGCTAAATACTAAAAGGGATTGAGAGGAATGTTGCTAATAGTTTAGCTTAACTTTATGGCTAAATGCTAAGAGGGATTGAGAGGAATGTTGCTCATAGTTTATCTTAGCATTCTGGCTAAATGCTAAGAGAGATTGAGAGGAATGTTGCTCATAGTTTAGCTTAACTGTATGGCTAAATGCTAAGAGGGATTGAGAGGAATGTTGCTCATAGTTTATCTTAGCATTCTGGCTAAATGCTAAGAGGGATTGAGAGGAATGTTGCTCATATGTTAGCTTAGCCTTCTGGCTAAATGCTAAGAGGAATTGAGAGGAATGTTGCTAATAATTTAGCTTAACTCTATGGCTAAATGCTAGGAGGGATTGAGAGGAATGTTGCTCATAGTTTAGCTTAACTGTATGGCTAAATGCTAAGAGGGATTGAGAGAAATGTTGCTCATAGTTTACCTTAACTTTATGGCTAAATGCTAAGAGGGATTGAGAGAAATGTTGCTCATAGTTTACCTTAACTTTATGGCTAAATGCTAAGAGGGATTGAGAGAAATGTTGCTCGGAGACTGAACGATCAGAGAAACGAAGAGATGGCCCGCTGTTGTGCGTATTTTCAGTAAAGCATGGTGGAATTAGAAAGCTAATTAGCAGATTGCTAGCATCGTAGCTAGCTTGCAAATTCTGCGACGCAACACTGGGTGCTAGTCTGCCAGCATTGTAGAGGTCAGCTAATGTGTACCCATTGGTGAATGTTAACTTTCTCAAGGTACTCTTGTGTTGTATTATTGTGTAAGTATTATGTATTTAAAGCAATATTCGAAAAATGTATCTGTTCAGATGATTCCATCAATAGAGCTTTCTGTCGACGTGGTCATCTGTTGGCTTTATACGGTTTTTACCAGATGTCACAGGTGCTTTCACTAAGCATGAGAAATATAACATTCACCACCAACCATCACTTGATTTGAAGCCTATTTATTTCAGACAGCATCGATTTCAGTGCAGCTGTGGTTGTTGGAGACAAACCAGTCCAAAAAACTGAATGAGGGAGTCTAATCTGACTGGATGGCCCCAGAGCTGTCCACAGAGACAGACAGACAGACAGACAGATTAAGGAAGAGATGGACACTTCAGCCCCCGCTCTCTTCTTCCTTCCCCCTCAGTGTCTCTCTCCGACAGCCAGAGTGGATGGCCTGTGAGATATTTGGCCTTCATTTGCAGTGACAGGTCAGCCTCCGTGCACTCTTGCCATATTTGCAGCGGCGGTGTCGCGACTCAGTCCTATTCAAGTGATGCAGACCCGGCTTGTCGCCCAGAAAATCATGAAAATCATTAGTCGTGCACTACCGCAGACGCCGGCTGATATTCACACAACACGACTAAATCCTCCCTGTGCATATACACACATGCACACATACAGACACACACATCAAGCAACCAAGCAGTGTGCAGCCCTCCAGAGTGCTGTACTGTCATTTCCATAAATACTCTTAAAAGGTGCAGCCAAAACCATGGAAGGGTGCGATTGCCTCTCGGCTAGAAACGCAACAAAAAAAAAGAAGCTCTTTTCTCTTTCAAGAGACTGTAGGAGAGGATGACCCACTTAATCGAACAATTTGGAGCGCCTGCGAATGTGAGCGTGAGTGTGTGTGTGTGCGTGCGTGTGTGTGTGTGTGTGAGCGCCCGTGTGTGTGTGTGTGTAAAAAGGCCTCCCAGTGCCTGGAGACAAACAATAAACAAAACCAACGAGCTTATGGTATTGCAGAGGCATGGTGTGATGGCTGTCTTGCAAGAGTTACGTGTGTGTGTGTGTGTGTGTTTGTGTGTGTGTGTGTTTAAAAAGGAATTGTGTTTGTTATCACAGCTTTTTCACATCTCCATCTACTGTACAGGTATGTTTAATGCAGGGAACACTGTGCAGGGCCCGAGCAGCGGTTTTATTTTTTTTATTTTTAGCAGCGTGTGTTTGTGTGGGTCTGTCATTCCCAGGGCTGCAGCAGTAATGAAGCCTTCCATCTGCCGCTTGGAGCCGGGAAAAGTGGAGTGGGTCTGGGGTGGGGGGTTGTGTACATGTGTGTGTGTGAGGGGGGTCAATCCCGGTTTAGCCTCTAACTACTCGTGATGTCACCCATGACAATTCTGAAAATGTATTTGCTTATGTTACTTTGTTTCAGAAAGCAATTGTTCAATTTCCCTGCTGGCTCACGAAAAAGCTTTTATTTAATGACAAGGCATCATGCAAAGGACATCGTCGGATTCTCTCTCCTATTCTTTTGTTCTTTCCTCACACTCCTCCCTCCCTCTCTCTCTCTCCTTCCAGCCACTGAGATCCACTTTCATCTCCTTTTATGAAGCCATGAAACATCAGGCGGCGGCATAAATCTAACATGTGATCGCTGTAATGACCAAGAGGCAACAGGAGCCGACGGATGTACGACTCACAGGGTCAAGGCCGTAGCATGCATGCGCTGTATCTGTGCCACATAGCCACACACACAATTTACAGTAATGCAACTGATACAGCAGGCTAGTTTGACATGCTACTCATGAACAGGCGGGGCAAATCTCCCAGCTCAGATAGCGTCCGTATACACACCCAGAGACGCAGGCTGAATAGAACACTAATGGGATTCAATTTTCTTGGTCCTCCAGAGCCCCGATACAAGCCGCTACAGCCCAACGCAAATATCTCTCACTGAGCACACAACACAGAGAGCCATTCACCAGAGAAAGGACAATGAATGCGGACGCTTTAAACAGCTCGTCTTCCGACAACGCTGTTCAATTTCAGAGAAACACAAGCTCTGTTAGGCACCAGAGCGAGCTGAGTCACAATGTAAGGAATTTGGAAACTTAGACAAAAGTGCATTTTTAATTGAGCGGCTGGACACATAGCCACTGTAAAGGCCCAAACGCACTGGGCGTGCTAAATGACGTGCTAAATGACGTGCTAAATGACGTCTCATTGACGCTTCCAGCTCACTGTAAGGCATCAGATTTAAAACGCCTGCACCGCAGAACCGAGCAGCAAATTTTGTTGGTTATTGCAGATACATCTAAAACTTAGGGAGGAGGTCAGGGTGGATGAGTCAAAGACTTGACTCGGCAGACCACTGGCACCACGAGTCCAGTCTGCGGTTTCCCGAGTTTCTTACGCCCATCATCCACTTCAACTCCTTTGGGGGAAAACAACATTGTCAGAGAACATTTTCCAGGCAGCAAATCCTTTAAAAAGTTGTCTTAGAAGATGTGGTTCTGGACAAAGTGAAGGATGACCATCATAACTCTTTGAGTACTTTTTCTGTGTGGAGTATTTCCAGCTTACACTGCTCC
The DNA here is from genome assembly GCF_910589615.1 of Taurulus bubalis. Classification (NCBI taxonomy): domain Eukaryota; kingdom Metazoa; phylum Chordata; class Actinopteri; order Perciformes; family Cottidae; genus Taurulus; species Taurulus bubalis. The sequence continues at coordinate 3,238,680 of NC_136591.1, forward strand.
TTTAGTTTTGATGTAGTAACTCTTATATAAGCTTAGAGACTCAATCTACAACAAAAGTGACACTTTAAGGAGACAATTTTGTGTGTTTGTGTTCAGCCTGGGGAAGTTTTCCATAACCAGTGATGTTTACTTGAGTGGTATTCCCCTTTAGACAGAGCCAAGACATCATTTCTTTCAGCACTCCGTAATGCTTTTGGCTGCGTGAGTGTTAAGTGCGTCCCCATTGAGACAGGCCTGACCCCGGCGGCAACGCCGATGGCCGTACATCACTGTGACCTTTCTGAGCACCGCTGCCTTTGTTCGCCTAACGGGTCCCACACAAAGCGACTTTTGACCGACAACAGAGAGAAGGAGGGCAGAGATGGAGAGATAGCGACGGAGGGGAGGGGATGAATGGATAAAGGGACAGGCGTCGGCTGGAGGTCCGCGCTAATGGCCCCTGTGTGTTTTGTAATTAGGAGCAGTGTCAAGAGACGCAGGGTTAAGGGATGGGGGGGAGGAGGGGGGGGGGGGGGGGGTCAGATGACGGGCAAAAGAGAAATGGGCCAACGCAGAAGGGAAGGCAGAGAGAGGACAGATATCCAGACAGACAGAATAAAGCCAGTGTACGAGAGAGGAAGAAAGAGAATACTGAAAAGAAGAGATTAGGGGCCAATTAAGAGGTTGACTTCTGAAGAAAGCCGGGAGAAAGAGCTCCCATCGTCCGATCAGGAACAGATCTGGTGCTTTCTGCATCCATAGAGTGTGGAAGGAGGGCTGCGCTGATTCTGGGTTTAGGAACGGCCCTCGGACAACCCTTCCTTAAGGGGACATGACAAGCACCCGGACAACGAGGATAAGAGCACATGTTTCTATCTAGTCAGGCTTATCAAGCCTACTTTGAAACTCAAGTCAAATTATTTTGCTATGCTGACAGTCTCCAGGAAATCCACTTGTTTCATGGTAGAATACTCATATTCCAGACATTTGCTTGAAACACAAGACGTTAGAGTTCTTATTCCAACTTCTTGGAATAGATCGACAAATCCGTGTTTTTGATGGATAGGAGATTCAGACTATAGGCTAGATAATTAGGACAGTGGCTGCTGTTTCCAAAAGGATGTTTTCCTATTTTGCATCGTCCTCTTGAATATTAAATGAAGGTGGGGGTTTTTTGGTCAGTGGCCCCATGCTTCACTATGATGCTCTGGGCGCCGCTCTAATGTCAGTTTATGTCTTTTCACAGTAAACTTCTTCTTTTTTTTACAGGAAGTTTACGCTGTTGATTTATAAGAGCGTGGTTTATGTCAACTTGTCTGATGATTGTGACTACCGAGTCATGTGATTAGGGCTGCAACTAACGATTATGATTATTTTTTTTTCTTCGATTAATCGGATAAAAAAACTAAAAAGCATTCATTTCCAACCCTTTATTTAAAAACAGAAGTGACAGTGCAAAACATGTCCAGAAAGCACAAACAGGTTGCTCCTTGAACATCCCTGAGCTGTTAGTTAAAAAAACTTAATAAAAATGGACTAACATTAAAAACATACACATGTATGCTTTGCATCTGCCAAATGTGAGCCCTTGTTACTGTAATTGATCTCCTTGGAGCAGAGGTTGCATGTACATGCCCTGCTTTATCAATATGTATGAAACACTGGACAGAGGGAAGCTGTACTGCTCCTCTCACATCGGTTCTGACCTCCACCTTCCTTAAACTCTTTCATTCACATCATCTGATCAATATCTGGGCCTCTTATGACCACGACATCACGTTGTTGGCTAAGCCCAACTACGTGATTTGATTCATTCTACTTTGAGTAAAAAAAAACAAAAAAACCTGCAGCCAGATCCGCCGGTGTGCCGGTTTAACGTGAACGAGTGACAGCGTGAACTGAACCAGACCGGGGGGGTGACGGCATGTTTCATCACGTTACGTTTTTTACAAGCAAGACTGAACTGCAACGGAACATAAAGTAACTTTAGCTAACGTGATAGCAAGCCGACTAGCTTCCATTCAAGTCGTAGGGAAATGAAGCCGCTGTAGACATCTTAACGCTGATTGGCCAAGACTCAACACGTCACATCAAAGATGTTCTATTGCGAAGATCACGACCTCAGCTTTTTTCCGTGTCTCACTCCAATCTCAGACACGCTGGCCGGCCAGTTGCTCTGCTCCGCTCTTTTTTTTCTTCTCCGCGACTTTTTGAATGACGTAATAATGTATACACAACGAATCTTTTGATAATCGATTTTTATCAATTTGATCGATTCGTTGTTGCAGCCCTACATGTGATCTCAACTCCATGACACAACTAATGACACTAACGATTCACGGCATTAGCAACCGACAACTTCACGACTGACGACACAGCCTTAACAAATTCATCATGCTTTGTCGTAGTTGAGAACAAGTGTAATGATTGAAACGGCAAATTGTATTTTTAGTTTTCTCATCACTGTAGTCTTTAGTTTGGGCTTACCGTTAGCTGGGCAGGTAGCACAATATGAAGCTCTGTGATTGGCTGTTTCTTGCACCTTTGGAGATGTAGTTAACTTCTCCCCTGAAGTTTGATGTAGCCTACACAAGCTTGTACCTTTGACTTCTTATGAAATTATTTTCTAAAACAATTGTTCACCTTGCGTGCGGATGATTCATTGGGAGTTTTGTGCCGACCAAAGCCGCAGAAATGCTTAATCTGTGAGCCACGTAGCATTGTTTACGGGAAAAATGAACGGGGCACCTGAAATGAGGCTCCTCCCACTTTGCAACCACAATGCTGCAGATAAAACTGGGGACGACAGCTCATGTTTGCCATGGTAACACATCACACGCTCTCTGGCACAGGAGTTTTCCATGGGCACATCTGTCAGAAATTGTGGCGTGTCAGAGGAAACAATAGGAAGTATTGTTACTGTAAATAGAGCTCAAGAATAACATCTGACCTAAACAGCTCAAATCAGACTGTACAGTGAAAGCTGCTTGTCCCACGGCATTTTGTGGCTAGTTGGGTAGCTCTCCTACAAAATAATGACAACTAAATGCATTGAATTAAGAGACATTTTGAGGCAAAACACCCCTTTTTAGACAGCGGAGACCTGAAGGACATCAAGCACCTAGGCGAGAGCATAACAAATGCTGGGAAAAACCTCATCTCTGTGTGTTAGAAAGAAAATAAGGGTTTTTGAATGTGAGGCTCGCTATAAATTTACTGTGTGTGTCTACGCAGCGCCGTGTCCCCTGTGTGTCAGTGTGTGTATCAGCGTGTGTGTGTGTGTGAATGCCTTTTGGACGAGTGTGTTTGCTGCACATGCGATGAGGGACGGACATCACCGGGGCAGCGCTCTGAGTGAACGAGGCAGATCAGTCAAAGACTTAAAGCCCTGCTCCCCGACGGAGGAAGCGGACAGGCTTTGATGTTGATGTGAACAAATAAAAGGAAGCCAAAATGAGAGGAATGGACCATTATCTGCTGTGGAGAGGCCCTCCCATGGAACTGAGCCTGCCTGCTTTGCTTCCAATCTGGGGGGGGGGGGGGGGATTGAGGAAGATGGAGACACACACACACACACACACACACACACACACACACACACACACACACACACACTGACTGGGAAAGAGGGGGTAGGGGGTCCAGAATCCTATTGATTTCACTCTTGTGCTAAATCCAAATACTGCAGTGTTCTATATTTGCTAGTGTGTGCAGCCTCCTACAAAAGGACGTTTTTCTATATGCAATATCCCCTTTAGCACAGCAAGAGGCCAAGTGACGGTGAGCATCAGTGGAGCATGATGAAAATGTGTAATACTGTACAGATATATCCACCGTGCTTTATCTGGACTATTTAGATCAAATTTAGAGAAATACTCAGATTTTCTCAGCTGATTAAACAAGCAAAAGGCATCACTGTACCGCTGCACTGCATGGGGACACTTTTAGTGGCACTAATAATAAGACTTGGCGCGTCCTGCTTAGCACCGCTAATGTTAACTCACAGAGAAAGACGCCAGGCGCTTTGCCAATGCCACAAATACACAGATGCAAGAATAAAATCTGCATTGGCCTTGAAAGTGGTGGAATACAATACTAATACCTCCATCATGTGGTAACTAAACAGAAGGAGGCCAATTAATTCAATTATTATTGTATGTTTGTCATAGGCCAATTCAAAACCTTTCAAAGGAAAAAACCTGCATGCAAAAAAGGTCATTCACACTAGGAATGAATGAGTATTTAAAGGCACAGGGAACTTGTTTGCACAAGCTGACACATGTTAACCATCTTTTAGTACTGGCTGGAAAAAGTGGGTCAGACGCACAACAGTGAATGTGTACAGGGCTAACAACAGGCAGCAAGAGAGACTCATGAAGCGCTGACACACAGAGGAAAGTTATTCCCTCTACGTAACAAATGGCATGTAGAGTGTGGTTACAGTGTCATTAGAGCCAGAAGTGATGCAGCATCTGTGCGCCTGAAAAGAAAACATTTCCAAAAAAGGGATGTTTGAACAGAAAGATGAGGCTGGGTTAAATTAGTTTTTATTGTTTCTGCCTATTTAGCTACGCAGGGCTGTTCAACACGTGCCTGTATAGAAGTGTGGGCCCTGTGTGTCCTCCAGCATCGCAGCTTTCAGAAGTCCAAACAACTCGACACTGCACTTCCTTGGGTCCTTTGCAACCCGCCTCCCGAGTGTGAAGTCGGTCGAATGAACTGTTGTCGAGGAACGCACCTGCCGAGAAGCCGATCGGATCGACTGTTGTGGAGAAAATCAAAGGACAGACATACAGAGAGAGTAGCCTAGAGGTGCTAGGCCTCATCAACTTGTAATTTGTAAATATATTCGTATGTAATCCATGTATTCATGAACCAGGAGCTATAAAGACAGCAAAAACCCACACTAGTCTTTCTCCCAGGAGACTGCTGTTCGTGTCCCGTGAAACGAGACGTTGATTTATTTATCTCTCCGTCGTTATTTCATCCCGCACAACGTTTTCCTAAACATAACTAAGTGGGAGCATGGACAGGTATTTAAAGATCGCTCGTGTTGCTGGAAATTCAAAGGAAAACTACTTCCTGCACAGTACCGTAGAAGTCGAGTTACAAGCCGCTACTACTTTCGGTAGGTGTCCCCGCTAGTTCCCTTCTGTAGCCAGCTAGCGCTGCTGCTAGTTTCCCGCTAACTTTGCTAGCTCCCCGACAACCACAGAAGTTAGCGGGACCAGCCCCGGCTCGACGCTCGACTCGGGCAGAGGGGACACGGGAAGTAGCAGCTGCAGCAGCGCTAGCTAGCAGCAGCACTAGCTAGCAGCAGCACTAGCTAGCAGCAGCACTAGCTAGCTACAGCGGGGACAACCACCGAAGGTAGTAGCGGCTTGTAACCCGGCTTTTCGGGTAGTTTTGTTGCCTGACAAAGTTTTTCCCAATCTTTTCTTAAACCTATTTCAGTTTCCTGTGAGGACGGAAGTAAAGACTGAATGCATGTAACTTAAGCCTTAAGATATCCTATCGTTAGATGGCATACAAACTGCTGCATGAGGATACACAGGCGAGGGTTTGAAGCAGTTCACATCCAGCCGAGGATCTTCCTCCCACTGTTTTGAAGGCTGTCCGCAAACCTGAGCAAGGGATGAGCTGACATGGGAGGAAGGTCTGCTAATTAAGCTGTCCCATGTGCTCACTCTCTCTACAACGGCTGACATCCAGCCTGCTTCACTTTCTTTTGGTTTGCAACACCTCCATAGCACAACAACCACACTGCACTGCTTTCATTGCTGACGATGCTGATCTACACTCTGTTGGTTTGAGTTAACCTCAATAAATCACTCTCGTTTCAAGCTTCGCACATGTTATTCCCCATCGCTCCCTCATCTCCCGCCATCTTGTCTAGACTATCAAATAAATGCATAAAATGGCCAACGTTGTTAAAAAGCAATGACGGGAAGTATAGTTTACAAAAATCGTTTTCCTCCCTCGTGGAAAGAGTATTGAGATAATGCAGGAAATGAGATAATGGATGGTGGAGGAAACCTATAGCTTTAATGTAAGCGATGAATAATTAAAAACAGCACCTTTGACCTGCAGGATGATGTAGACTGAAGATGGTTGCTTAACTGTTAACTGAAGTGTGTTCGTCGCTGACCATGTGTTGCATAGAGTGCAGATGTTCTCACTCTTCCTGCACTTTGAAACAATGCGTCCACCCATGCAGGGATAATCCTAGTTGAAATCCTGGGCCACTTTTCTTTCCTCTTTCAAGGCACCGTGACAGGGAACGAGGGTTGGGGGCGGCGGCGGCTGAAAGTTGTAATTAGTTTGTGACGCCTCGTCTGCTGAAGGGCGGTCGGCTTTAATTTGATCAGCGGCCCTAACGGAGCGTAAAGCGACACAAGGGACTACGCGATGCTGTGGTCAACAAGGGGACAAGTCATTCCTTTACATACGTGTGCTCCGGTTAGACTGACGACCCAATGTTGAGGACGCTCTCCATCTTCTTTCTCTTTTATTTAAACATCAAACAACGCCTCATTTCACTTTATGGACTCTTAAACCGCTTCAACAACTTGATGTGCGTACTTCAGTAAGAGCTGCTGAGATCTGGGATGTCCGATTTATGATGCTCCTTCTACTCCCCACCCTCTGTCTGCTTCTCTTTTATTTTAATAACCCCCAGGTTTCTCTGTTGTGAACTGGTGCTGTGGAACACTGAGCTTGACCGGCTTTGGTTTATTCATGAGGTTCAATGAGCGACGCCTTTGATGTCCATGAATTATTTAGAGGCAACACTTTTTTGACTACTCCTTCACTTTGGTAAATACGTCCCCGCGCCGCCTCACCAAGTCTTAATTGGAAGACGACGTGTGGACAGACAACTGGTGTCCACTCCTGAAAGGCCCCAGGAAGCCTAACTGTATTTCATAAAACAGTGCTTCATAATTGTAGGTGTCTCTTTTTTACTTCACAGTATTTCATCTTGGCACAAAACTCTTTTTATCATCACAGTTGGCTGAAGCTGCTATTCAAGCAGCTATAGTGAGCGTCAAATACAAGCATATATTGGCATATATACATGTGTGTATATATATATATATATATATATATATATATATATATATATATATATATATATATATATATATATATATATATATATATATATATACAGCGCTTCATTTCTATCTTGGGGACAAAGTCAGGGGAAACAATAAGAAATAGATTCAGCTACTAAGATGCTGTGTAAGTGTTGAAAGTCTTCCTCATTCAACAGATCTCAGCAGGTATGAGGACGAGCTGTTGTTGGATGCAGAGTCCAAATATGTCTAAAGTGTTAATAGCTGTTCTGAATGGCCACAAGAGGGAAAACTGTCCAGAATAACCTCAGTGAAAGTTTGCAGTGGTACAGTGTAATGATCGCTCCTTTTAGCAACTTATTTCACTCGCATAATGAGAATAAAGCTGCATTTAAATGAACTCCCCGTTTTCAAATGAGTCTTTTTCTGGGAATCTTTTGAAGGATTTCTTCTTCTTGTTATAAAATGCTTGTTTGGAGGTTACATTATAATTTGAAGAAAAGATGAAACCGCAGTCTCATTTATTCTCATTGGTGTGTTTGCGCGTCATCTCCTGCATTAGGAAGGTGTAATATTATGTGCACAGAGGATAAGCCATGGTGATTAGTGATAACTGAGACCCCCTGCTGGTCTTCTATGTTAAGTCCAGCGAGCATCATCAGAGCCTCCACCTAATCTGGGCTTGTCTCTCATTTGGTTTGTCCACTGAGTGGAAACAGAGTCCCGTCTCGCATCGCATTGTAAACCTCAGCTTCTGTCATGTACAGTTGAGCAGCAGCATGCCTCTCTGTGCTCCGGCAGTCCTCTCAGTTCCTCATTCACATACCGGTGCACGCCTCACAAAGTCACTCTCCTTCATCCTGTCTTCCCTCTGTCTTTTGAATGCCGATATTATACGATAGCGTCGCCATAATGGGGTGCGAGGGCAACGGAGAGAGAGCGAGCGACTGGGATCCTCTGCTGTTTTACCCCATGCGGCGGCACGCAGCGCGGGCAGGAGTGATATAATTAGAATGGAAATTACAGAAAGTTACAGGCGAGCTAAATCCCCCCTCTCGCATCGTGTGGCTAAAAATGTCCCGGGCAACGCCAGTGGATGTATCACCATAGCAACAGCCTTCTTCTGCACTCTATTTTCAGACTGAAAAAGGGAGAACCATCCAGAGAGAGAGAGAGAGAGAGGAGGGAAGAGAGAGAGAGAGAGAGAGGAGGGAAGAGAGAAATGCAAACATTGCCGTTTCTGTAAAAAAATTGATACATTATTCAAGTAAGGAAAACATCTCAGGGTGAGTGCTGGCGGAGGCCGCGGCGAGGGCCCGGACTCTTTTGGGTCGTGCATGTCGGTGTGACGGTCACGCAAGGACGCCGGGGTGCCGCCGGGTTGGCTTACACCAGCGAGCAGAGGTCAGCGCGGAAATCTACGCAGACGTTAACATGGATGCAGCGGCTTCTTCTTCGAATCGAGAACGAGCTGCTGTGAATCACCTGGCGGAGGAAATGGGGTCGTTTGGGCATTAACGGCAGTTCAGCGTCGGGTCAAGGGCACGGCGTCATTGCTCCGACGAGTCAAACATCTGATTTGGGTTTTATGTTTCCAAATCAAATCACGAAGAAGGAAAAAAGAAGAAGTCCTGCTCCCAATGCACTTAGTCTCCATTCCCTCAATTCTCTTCAGTTCAGTTCAATTTATTATAATTCATTTCGGCACAATGTGGTTTATTGGCATGGCAGTTGAGAATGAAATGCCAAAGCACCAAGACAAAAGATCCCCATTTTCTCTCTTTCTCACTCTCGTCTGGTCTAATCAGGTCTTAAATGAAAGCATTCTCTCTCCCTCTCTCTTTCTCTCTCTCTCTCCCCCTCACACACACGCACAGAAACACTCTCTCTGTCCATCTTTCCGTCTCCTAATGTTTCTCTCGCCCCCCAGGGGGTCTGATTGAGCCGGCTGGGAGGCATGGATCTTTCTCTATTGATCCGCCTGCTGAATCACTTATCCCTTTTCCAATGGCCTTCACCACCACGCTCAGGTTTTAGCACTCTCTGCATGCACACGTTTCCTCACTAGCACAGCCAAGAGCCGGGCTTGGAAAGAAATGCTTCACAAGTGGAAAGAATATAGTGATTTGATGGAGAGAAAAAACTTGCCAACTGTAATGAAGTACAGTTTCTGGTGAAGAAATGTGTAAATCAAACTGATTGAATGTGGAATACCTCAAGGAACAAAAGAGCAGTGTGTGTACGATAAACCCAATTTCCAGTAGCAATCAATAAGATTGCGAAAGGAAATTGGGTCATTGTTATATATAGCAATACTAGTGATGAAAGCATCCTGGCCATGCTAATGGACAATTAAGAGTTCAAAGCAGGAACACACAGCATGCAGAATCAGAAAATGGATTGCCATTACTAGATTTGAAGATGGGAACTCTATTTCTAGAGAAACACAGTATCTTAAAGGACAGAAACAGGTCGAAGGTCAACGTCCATGAAGTAATGCAACCTGATTAATGCAGCAGGAAGAATGAGCGATGATGTGTGAACTCTGCAGAACCTGCTTTTCATGAGGGAGAGACGCACAGCTCTGCAGTGACCTGTTCAAAGAGGCTTTCATCTCCAAACAAAGCCGTCCAAAGCCACACAACAAGACTTAGAATCGGATGAAAAACGAAGCCCGGACACATGTTGAATTCCATTATGTAACCACTTGAATATCTTCATATAAATCAGTAGAAAAAGTACATTTTCGTCAAAGCCCGGCAGAATTCCAGAACCCGTATGGGTGTGAAACTATGCAGACAAAGCAAAGCTGGGGCATTTATTTATATGGCCCGCTATGTAGGCTATGGAGATCATTTGAATGCAGCAGTGCCATACACAAACCTTTTATTATCACCATCCATCAACTTGTCATGCATCTTTTTTTTTCTTCTCCATCTGCTGTGAACTGGCCAGCTGAAGAAGAGAATGAAGAAACAAGGAACCGTCCCTCCTGGCGGCCATTTGAACTGAATAAATCAAACAATCATTCGGATCATTCGCTGATTAAATCAATACAGAGAGCAGGATCGTCCCATCTGAGGGCTTCTGGGTGTGTTCAGCCTGTGCACACACACCGCCGTACACATGTTTTAAAGTGCTGTGGCTTTTGGAACGCTGAACTGTTTTCAGCGTTCTCAACACAACAAATATGTCTCTCCTCGTGCTGCTGGGTGCAAAAGCAGAACAAGCAGAACAAGAGGCCGCGCTGCACACGGGTCCCTGAGGTCACGCAGCTTTCTGCATGTCCAGCCGCCTGCGGGCCGACAGACGCTCTCACTCTGCGGCAGCATGGACTCTCTGTCCGCGCACTCAACAACTCCCAGCATGCACCCTGATCATGTCTTTCTGCCTGTTTCTGTCTCCCGCTCTGGTTCTATTTCTCTGACTGTCACTCACTCACTCTCTCTTTAACTATCACTCTCTCTCTCTCTCTCTTTATCTCTCTCTTTCACTCTCACAATCTCTCTCTTTAACTATCACTCTCTCTCTCTCTCTCTCTCTCTCTCTCTCTCTCTTTATCTCTCTCTCTCTCTTTATCTCTCTCTTTCACTCTCACAATCTCTCTCTTTAACTATCACTCTCTCTCTCTCTCTTTATCTCTCTCTCTTTAACACTCTCACTCTCTCTCTCTTTAACTCTCACTCTCTCTCTCCCTCTCTCTCTTTAACTCTCTCACTCTCTTTCACTCTCACCATCTCTCTCTTTAACTCTTACTCTCTCTCCCTCTCTCTCTTTAACTCTCTTTCTCTCTCTTTAACTCTTACTCTCTCTCCCTCTCTCTCTTTAACTCTCTCACTCTCCCTCTCTCTCCCTCTCTCTCTTTAACTCTCTTTCTCTCTATTTAACTCTCTTTCTCTCTCTTTAACTCTTACTCTCTCTCCCTCTCTCTCTTTAATTCTCACCATCTCTCTCTTTAACTCTCTTTCTCTCTTTAACTCTTACTCTCTCTCCCTCTCTCTCTTTAATTCTCACCATCTCTCTCTTTAACTCTTACTCTCTCCCTCTCGCTCTTTAACTCTCTCTCTCTCTTTAACTCTATGTCTCTCTCTCTCTCTCTCCAACTCTCTCTCTCTCTCTTTAACTCTATGTCTCTCTCTCTCCAACTCTCTCTCACTCTCTTTAACTCTCTTTCTCTCTTTTTAACTCTCACCATCTCTCTCTTTAACTCTGACTCTCTCTTTCTCTCTCTTTAACTCTATTTCTCTCTCTCTCTCTCTTTAGAAACTAAAGACTGAAACTGATTGACTCTGACTCTCGCTTTCTCTTTAACTCTCATTCTCTTTCTCTTTAACTATGTCTCTCTCTCTCTCTCTCTTTAACTCTCATTCTCTTTCTCTTTAACTATGTCTCTCTCTCTCTCTCTCTTTAACTCTCATTCTCTTTCTCTTTAACTATGTCCCTCTCTCTCTCTCTTTAACTCTCATTCTCTTTCTCTTTGACTATGTCTCTCTCTCTCTTTAACTCTCATTCTCTTTCTCTTTGACTATGTCTCTCTCTCTCTTTAACTCTCATTCTCTTTCTCTTTAACTATGTCTCTCTCTCTCTCTTTAACTCTCATTCTCTCTCTCTTTAACTCAGACTCTCTCTTTCCTGCCTCCCCCCCTCTCCCTCGTGCTTTTGTTTGACTTTATTTTCCTCATCAAACACAATGATTTGTCACTGTTGAAACACTACGCTCTGACCTCCAGTGACCTCCAGTGACCTCCAGTGACCTCCGGTGACCTCCGGTGCGCTCCGTCTTGTTGAACCCTCTCCGTGGTTCTGCTGGGACGACTCTCAGAGACGGAGGACGCAGGCAGAGAGACGGAGAGAGAGAATAATGACGAGCATCTAGCACGTGGTTGAAAGTCCACAAGAAACAAGGGCGGCAGATGAAATGAGACAGAAGCAAAGATGAAAGGGGAACGTGGATATGTGCCTCTGTCGCGCCTCTCAGTGATATGCAGAGCACATGAATATGATGCTGCATCATGGTCCGTTGTCATGGGCGAGACCACAAGGCCATGAGAGTTATTCCTGGCTGCCAATGTAAGGATAAATGAAAGATAACACGTGACAAGAACACACATACACTCACATCCACGTCTATGTAACTCCAGCTTGGGTTCACAGCTGTCAGTCAATTATAGATGTAGGTCAAATCAGACTGCCTCAGATCAGTAATAGTGTAGAGTCAATAGGAGGGATGAAGGACTGTGTAAGCACAGAATGAGAGAGAGAGGGGGAAAAGAAAGAAAGACTTAAGAGACAGGGAAAGAATCAGAATGAAAAAGTGAGATTTCCTGCAGATTTCCTGCTCCGACACGAGGTCAAGAAGAGTGCGACCCCTTGTTAATCACCAGTATACAACATGTGCGTCTCACGTAAAGAGGCCTGCATTGCCTCCAGAGGAGAAAAGACCTTTTCTTGGACATTCACAGTGGGTTTCCAGAACTGGACTGAAACCAGCAGTGAGAGAGAAAAGAGTAACGGATGAAAACACAACCTGTTTTTGCCAAGTCGCCAGTGGCCTCAAACCAACATTTCTTTTTGCAACACGATGGAGCCAACAGCTCTCAAACAATCAGCTTTTTGGGTAGTTTTTTTGTGTAGCTAATTGTGTCTTCATGTGCTTCTCATCTATTTGTTTTTCCATTTAAAAAAAAATGTACTTGATGGATGCAGTTGTTTTATGAAGATGCTAAGATGAAGAAGAACATGAGACTGCAATGTGTAGATATCATATACAAAGGAATCCATATTAATCCAAAGATCTTTAGTGAGAAATCCGTCAGCGGCTCTGATATGTTTTGAAGGAGCCTGAGGCCTCGGATTCAGATTCAGGAGAGTTTGAGCAAAGGGAACGACAGCGACTTCATGCCCACTCTGCGGTTTAACGATCCCCTACAAATGAGGAGATGAGCCTCCTGGAAAACTGTGTAGCGTCATCATCGCTTACATGGCTTTAAGCTTCATCAACTGATGTTCACATCATTTACTTGCCAAACATACTAAGCATTTAAAAAAATCAAAAAAGGACGACTCTTTGATTCATCTTTTTCCGTGGCCATTAGTTATAATTAGTATTATAAGCTGCTTTCAGGTCATAATTCTCGCTAATATCTATTTTATATTGCTGTGAAGACATCTTCAAATAACTGTAGTACTCCTTTATCAGCAAGCATCCAGGAAAAGCACAGAGTTTTGAAGCAAATTTGACAAACAGTGGAATTACAATGCCCAAAAAGACTTTCCCCCATAGATGTATAGACCCTGAGATTGAGATGTATTGGATTAATATCAACATTTTAAGTTTTCCCTACATTCTGCGCCACCAAACCTCCAGCGCCTCATCTTCTTCGTCACACGTTTCTAACAAGCCTTCCTGGTCGGCCCACATTTCTAAAACTGCGTCATACAAGAAGTACGGAAGCTGATGAACATTTTGGTTCCCAGCATGCCCAAATCAGCCAATGTTTTGCCATAAAATAAGCATTTTTTCAATGTTTGAACCGAATGACACAGTTTTTTGACTGAAACTCCTTCCTAAAATGCCAATGCTTTGTTTTATTGTGATTGTTGTTGCAGATTATTGCATATTATTTAGGTCATAATCTTTCCAAAAAGGTATGTTATTAGTATGTGGGCTGTCGTTAAGGCCCAGAACCAAACAGTTTGAAAAACTCGGTGACCGCTCAAGGAGGCATTTTTGGGGAATCTGGCTCATATCATGCTGGATTCATAGTTATGATCAAAATATGGTATGAAAGTGATTCTTTTGAAAATATATATTTTTTTCGCCCAAAAAGTATTAGAACTCATTTGGGGCTCATACTACTACTACTAACAAGGCTGGGACTCAGAACATGACCTTCCTTATATAAAATGACGTCTTATTGCGGAAGTTGAGTACCATAATTAATTAATTATTAAAACTGCTACAAGCAATCATGCTACATATTCTGGCGCCCAACGCGGGCATAACGCAGACTAATTGTTTTATTATATTCACTAATCACTGTGAATGCGGCTCTCAGTAGGCGTCTGTCAGGCGCTGGAACGAAGAAGAGTTGACATGTTGCTACGGTTACCAGGCAAAGAAATCAGCATGGGGTAGTGGTACATCTTTTTAGAGTAATATTGGCGAGCGCCCCATCATACACCTAAAGCCAGAAAATCAGCATTAATTGATTAATACGACACGATCAATTTACTATGAATAATCAATTTAAAATGTGTTGATCCATTGAAAACACTGTGAGTTTCCCCTTCTACATGTAGCCTAAATATAGTGAATTTATAAGAAAATGAGTTAGCATGTACATTATACTACAAATACAACACTTAAGAAATAGCATACACGTACAATTTGTACATTATAGACCTAAACAACCACGTAAATGATAATAACGCTGAAGATGTGGATCCATGATTAATTAAGCATTTAAAAATTCAAGGATAGCATAAATAAATCAGAATACTATTCCAATATCCGGCAGAAGGATTGCGGGAGCAAAACCAGACGGAACTACAGTAACACACAGTGCTAATATTCAAGCTTGTGGTCATGCTAATGATATTTATGAGTGTCAGCTGCTGGCAGAAAGGTCTTCATGTGGCGCTCTGTGATGCAGCCTGGCTGCTTGTTGCATGTTAGCGTTTCTGTTATTACTTGTTGTTATTTCACGATTTAATTTAAATTGTGGAATGTAATTTGCCCGTTTGTATAACTCCAGTCCAGTTGTGGCGGCAGTGGACCGCCAGTAAACAGTAAAAGAAGAAGGCGATTGGCTCCGTGCTACTTGTATGAATCTGCATGCATACCGTCATATGCATGTGTATTGAATCATGACTAATAATGCGCTGGAAGGCCATTGTTTCGCTTTCTGTGAGCTGTGTGTTGGGATGCTGTCCCGTGTTGAGTCCCTCTGAACTGGTTTCAGCCAAAGGCAGCTGTCATGTAGTGAGATGAAAAGTAGCTTTTGTAATGTGCTATTTAAAATAAATCTTGCTCCATCCCTACTCCAAGCTCGATGTAATTCTGTGTATAACCCACTGCTGCTCATGCGTCCTGGTTCAATGTCAAAGGTCAAAGGTTAAGTTACACCAGGGCTTGAAGCTGCTCCACAGATAAAGAAATGCCACCTCCTTCAACCCCAAATCACAATGTTTGAGACTGTTCATTAAATAATGCAGCTCCCTAAAACTAACAAAGTGTTTGATGCCAAACAGCATCTACTGTGCGACACCCTACGTCTACGCTTATCTAGTATGTGACTCATCTTAAGAGATGAGCAGAAGCTAATAAACATGTATAGGATTGCAACCAATGACTTCCAATATGATTAATCTACTATCTTCTTTATGTTTTAATACATTGATGTTTTGACCTTTTTTCTCTTTTGTTTGTTCTCCTCATCAGAAAAACTTAGATCTGAAAATAAAGAGAAATGCAACGGCCTCTACCTGGATGGCTCAAGTGGAATTGTATGACGCATGTTGGCTCAACCACAGTCCAAATGCAAAATGATTATGAGTAAACCAAAATCGGTATGATTAAATCAAATACTTAACACTAAATTCTTCACTAATACACTTCTTTCAGGAACTGCTTTCACGACCCATGTGGCACCAAGTGGTTTGACGTGTGTCCGGACAAACTCAAGATCAGACTTGACACTCAAATCAATGTATGAACTATCAGACTGTAAAGACTGCGAGGTTTACTGACCTCACCTTTCTGGTTTGACTTGATGCAAACTAACATGCACCTTACTTGATATGCTAGTCCTAGTCTTAGCAAGTCCTTGTATTTTATATACAGTTGTAATCTATCTCAGAGTAACAGACTCACAGACTCACTATCTTCTGTAGTCATACAAAACCCATCTTGCATTACTGACTTATTATTGTGTTTCTTCTCGCATTAATCACACTTTGAAGCATCTAAGTTGATAAAAACGATGTAGAGTTAAGTTCTTTCAGTTTCCTGCTTTATACATTGGATGTTAATTGTTCTGCTTGCAACTTCCTCCATCCCTGTGTGTTGAGTTTAACCCTGTCCATTCATGTATCATGCAGATTGGAATACATGTATTTCTACATAGGTCTGTTTGTATCATAATAGCAATGTCTATCTATTCATTCTATGTTTAGTTGAACAGGTTTTATTCAGCAAACTGTTTGGTACCGTTCTGCAGCTGAGATGGTGCACATTTAAGATATGGAAGAATACAATAGACTACGTAAGTAACCAGTACTAATTCTGTAAAATGAGATTAATTGCACCCACTTTCTCAAGACGTCAGAGCACAGGTCTCTTCTACTCTTCGGCCTTTCGCCTCTGGACTTTGGCGCTGAAGGTTGATCTCTGAGTGATGCGCCGACGTGCTGGAGATTTACTCCAGTAACTAGTGGGAGAAGGAGACTCTAAAAGAAAAGAGTCTAAGATGAAAGACATCGTAACCCCTGCTGCTACAAAGGAGGGCGATAAGATGACTCGGCATCCCGCTGAGAGAGACGGAGACGAGGAAGAACAGTTCAGGCCGAAGCTCGACGAAGAAGACGACCAGAATCCAAAGATATCAGAGACTGAGAGATGGAAGAATGCCATCCGACAAATCTAAGTGTCGTGAACGAGATCCAAGAAGCAGAGATGCCCACAGAGGAGCAGCTGCCACCACACATACAGCAATGCACAGACATTACAGAGCCAGATCAGAAACACACTGTGGATATCGGTAAGCTCCTGAAATATTGCAAACAAAACTTAAACTCGTTGGTACAAGTATATTAACTAGGAATTACGATGCCCAAAAGGACTTGGATTAATATCGAACGTTTTTCCAAAATTCATTTTCTCATTTTCTCCGTCACACATTTGTAAGTCCTGAAGCCTTCCTGGTCGGCCCACATTTCTAACACTGCGTCATACAAGAAGTGCGGAAGCTGATGAACATGTTGGTTCCCAGCATGCCCAAATCAGCCAATGTTTTGCCATAAAATATGTAATTTTTCCATTTTTTAACCAAACAACGCAGTTTTTTGACTGAAACTCCTTCCTAAAATGCCAATGCTTTGTTTTATTGTGATTATTTAGGTCCTAATCTTTCCAAAAAGGTGTCTTATTAGTGTGTGGGCTGTCGTTAAGGCCCAGAACTATACAGTTTGAAAATCTCTGTGACCGCTCGAGGATGCATTTTTGGGGAATCTGGCTCATATCGTGCTTATGATCAAAATATGGTATAAAAGTGATTCTTTTGAAAATATACAATTTCTTCGCCCAAAAAAACTAAAAAATATCAGGTTCCTTACTTATCAATGGGATTAGCTGTCCCTTCTTAATAACACATTGATTTACACTTGAGAATAATCACGAGAAGCAGTGAAGCATGATGGGAGGAGATGGACAGGCAACAAAGAGGTGAAGCGCAACATCACTGTCCAGGAACCAATCAGAGCTGAGATCCAAGGTTATACGTATTCTATATAAATGCAAATTGCTGCCTATTATTATAATTATTGTTTCTGAACTGATCTCTATCATCTGTGAACCTACACTGCAACAACAATGGAATCACGTGCTAAACTGCATTTGGATTGATCTGCCCACAAGCGGCCGATAGTGAGCGCTGCCTGCCGTGTTTCTGCCCAAAGCTCCTCATCCATTCAACATGTTTATTTAATAAGGGGACAGTGCACATTAATAAAAAACTGTTCTGTTAAATGTGCCAGTTAGCCAAGAGGCTGTTTTCCATCTGTAGTCCCAAGAGGCAGATGTTAAAAAACTAAAACAAACCTAAAAACAGAAATATGATTAAATATACAAGGATTATGAAATGTTGACGCGTTAAAATACAACAGTCAAACACGGCTAAACAACAATAAAAGACATGCAGGTCGAGGATGGTGGACCGGTTGAGTCCAGACAGACAGACAGACAGACAGACAGACAGACAGACAGACGGACACACACACACACAGACAGACAGACAGACAGACAGACACACATACACACACACATACACACACACAGACAGACAGACAGACACACACACATACACACACTGACAGCCACACTCTCAGAGACACATACACACACACAGTCACACATACACACATAGACACACACACAGAGACACATACACACAGACACACACACACACAAACAGACACACACACACACACACACACACACACACACACACACACACACACACACACAGCTTGTTTAGTTACACAGACCAGTCGTCACCTGTGGATTTTCATCAATCTCTGATTAGCTTGTGAGTGATCAGCGCACACGAGTCCCCTCACAAAGCTACGTGTAGCCGTGTTAGCCGTGTTAGCCGTGTTAGCTGTGTTAGTCGCGTTAGCCGCGCAGAAAGTCCGTCTGCCGAACACACGTGCTGCTGGTGTGTAACTTGCTGATGAGCAGGAGCTGAGTGAGCGCTTTAGCTATAGAAAATGACAACAAAGGGAGGGCGGATGTTGCGGCGGCAGAGCGAGGGAGAGACAAATGATCCGCACGCCACTCAGGTGACTGTGTGTTGACAGCAGAGGTCACGTTGAGAGATTGGCTCTACCTGTGGCTTCAGCACGGGGGGCAAAGTGAAGGCCTCTGGCGGCGCAGACAGGATGTTAAGGGAGGTCTCTTAGCATGTTAACACACAGACCAACAAGCATTTCTATTTACCAATGTGCTGCTCTTGATTAGACCAGAGACTGGGCCTTGCCTGTGAACATGGGCAAACACACACACACGCACACACACACACACACACACACACACACACACACACACACACCTATATACATCAGAGGCCATAGGTTCCCCCTGCCAACCTGCTGCTCTCTCGCCAGCGTTTCCTCGAGGTGACACACACACACACACACACTCTCAGACCAACACACACACATTGGCAGCAGCAGATGACTTCAGATTTAATCCACACCCGGGGTGCTGCAGTGGTATTATGGACAACAAAGGCCTGATAAAGATGCCATTTTAGGGCATTTAGCTCCTGGATATGATTAGTAACGAGCCACACCAGGTGAGACCCTGAGGCTACTGCGCCGCTCCGCCAATAATGAGAGAGGGATGGAGGGAGAAAGAAAGATAAAGGGATGGAATGAGAGCGTGGTCATCTTGTAGGAGGAATTAAATGCATCTTTAAAAGAGGAAAGAATGAGAGGGATACTTTGGTAATTGGGACTAAGTAAGAGTGGGAGAGACAGAGCAGTATGAGAGGTTTCAGATGATCGTGTTATAAACAGGAACACCTACAGTTAATGGCAGGACGCCAGCTCTTGAGTTGAAATGATTCAAAACAGGAGAAAAAGAAGGCAACATTTCACAAGGAAGGCCGGGGGAAAGGAGGGAACGAGGGAACGAGGGAAGAAGGAGTATGAATGGGGCAAAGGGAGGAGATAGCAGCCGTTCTCTGTCGGGCACAGCAGGTTAATTTGCTCTTGTCAGAACGAGGGCTTTCCCTCCAGCCGCCCTTATCTTTGTTGTCCTCCTGGATGTCGGTGTCAAACCGAGAGGCGGTTTGTGGATCCCGCCTCGGCACTGTCACCTCGCTGGTTGCAGCCCAGGAGTGACAGAGGAGCAGCTTTAACACTGTAATCCTCTAATTATATCAATTAAGGGGCTGAAGAATTGAGCGGAGGAATACACATTCTTCTTGTCAAGAGGGGAAAGTAATATACATACACAGGTACAGGCTGTACAGGTACAAAGGGACTCAATACGGGACAAGAGCACTCACGAAGGAGGATCAATGCTAATTAATTGTGCCTGAATAATTTAAAATGTGTTAATTTGTTAAACATTGCCAATCCCTGTTGACTACATCACTTCCAAAAAAGGAACGAGATACAGCCGGAATAATGAAGAAAAGAAAGAGCAAAATGCAAATTCAGGATGAGTGTCAGTTAAGAGGACTTAGAGAGCCTTAAAGTGTTGTACATTACCTCAAATGGGATTTAGAGCAGCTATAGAGAGAGATTACACAATGACACAGACTACAGTCATGCTGATCATATACATGTCAAAGAATACAGAATACTATGGTCTACTCCCTGAAACGTGCTGTAGCAGCATTGAGCGCTGGTCAAGTTATGAAGAGCAAGATCACACGCTGAGCTGAACTGTGTGATTTATAAATTATGTTTTCTGCTGTACTTACATTTAAAGGAATGCACTCCAAGAAATGCCGCAGTACCAAAACTCAAGCATGAAAGCAGAAGTATTAGGAGAAAAACAGTTGGAATTTAGAAAAAGTCAAAATATGTAGAAAAAAGAAGATATATTCAGCAAAAACATACCAGAAATAAGCATAGCAAAGCTGATGTAACTCATCAAAAATGCACATAAACACATATTGTAGAGGACCAAGACGATGAACTAAAAAAATGCAGCTTGTAGTAAACAAATTCAAGAACTATACTGTTATAGACCTTTTTCACAAGTCCTGGCAAAGCACAGCTATAATTAATAACAACAGTAGAACCTGTGCCTTGACGAGTCAGCACGTCTGCTGTGAACAAAGAGCACAACAACAAGCATGTGAACAGCAGGCGTGACAGTAGCATAGCTAACGCTGATAGCTAACGCATATAGCTAACGCTGATAGCTAACGCATATAGCTAACGCTGATAGCTAACGCTTATAGCTAACGCTGATAGATATGCTTATAGCTAACGCATATAGCTAATGCTAGTAGCTAACGCTAATAGCTAACGCTTATAGCTATAAGGTGATAGCTAACGCATATAGCTAACGCATATAGCTAATGCTGATAGCTAACGCTGATAGCTAACGCATATAGCTAACGCTGATAGCTAACGCTTATAGCTCACGCTAATAGCTAACGCTTATAGCTCACGCTAATAGCTAACGCTGATAGCTAACGCTTATAGCTAACGCTGATAGCTAACGCTTATAGCTCACGCTAATAGCTAACGCTGATAGCTAACGCATATAGCTAACGCTGATAGCTAACGCTTATAGCTCACGCTAATAGCTAACGCTTATAGCTCACGCTAATAGCTAACGCTGATAGCTAACGCTTATAGCTAACGCTGATAGCTAGCACTTATAGCTCACGCTAATAGCTAAAGCTGATAGCTAACATCATGTCAGTCATACTAACAAACTCACCTTAGCTAGGCTGTTAGCATCACTTCACATGGAAATTAACAATAATTAATTTAAACAGTGCTGTTTGAAGTATCTTTTGATAATAGCTGAGCACACATTTCAATTGAACTTTTATATTGTCCAGACACACACTTCTGTCTATTTGGTGTGCCTTTGTTTGCATTGTCTCTAACTTGTATCCGGTTTGGGGGTTATGTTTGTCCAGTTGATGATACCTCATGTTGGTGCTTTCAATTGTGTGCGTTTTCATACATGTATAGAATGAAAGTGTTTTCTTGCTGTCCCACCTGTTTTGTCCTTGGGAGCCCCACTAAGATACATTATTGGAAAATATTTTTCTTGTCTCAAATGACTGTGAAGACACCCGTCCTCCTGCTTTGCCCACATCCCTAAAGTAGTTCTAACTCCCTCAGTACAAGTTCACGCTCAGAGTAACCAGCGTTACATCATGTTATTATACATCCCAGTTAACAGTAATGGGTCATAAATGGTAGTTTTCACATCCACTGAGAGCAAAGCTGTTCTTGTATTACTGGGAACGAAACAAGCTTGGGCATTTTCGCACCTGGGTGTAGTTGATGCAGTGCTATTCTGGGTTTCCACTGCAGTACTGCAGGCTAACCCGAGGTTCTGATCCATGTCGGCCATCAGCAACAATCCCCAGGAGACGTCCCTCGTTGATGACATCATCTCTCAGCGTGGGAAGTTGATGGATCCCTCGCCATTTTGGTGCCCGTGGTTTTGATGAAGTGGTGAGCAGGTAGCTGAGGGGAGGACGAGTGCCAAAAACACCCGTGGCGCTTTGTCAACGTCAGGGAGGTGCATTCAGGGTCCCAATGCAGCCCAGACAGAGATTAAGAGCAGGGAGCACAGTGGAAGTGGTGTGTGTGTGTGTGTGTGTGTGTGTGTGTGTGTGTGTGTGTGTGTGTGTGTGTGTGTGTGTGTGTGTGTGTGAGTGCTTGCACCATTATCAGATATCAGGTTATCTCACTACACAACCATCTATTACATGTAGTGAAACACCTCCTCGTGACTCACTCCACAGCGGCCCCCGTCCCGTGACCCCATCCGACCCGGACTGAACCTTTGGCCTGTGAACCAGCTCAGGATAAAGAGTCACGGAGGGAAGTCTAGTGAAGGCGGGAGCAAAGGTTTGACGCTAGTGTCTCGCGCTCTCAATGTGTGGAGTCTCTGTTCTTCAAAAGGCTTCGTCTCACTTTAGTCTTCAGCTGTAGCGGGGCAGCAGGGGGCCTCGCAGCCGGGAGGCTCGCCACGAGATCATACAGCTAAAATGAAAGCATGTGTGCGTGTGTGTGTGTGTGTGTGTGTGTGTGTGTCTGTGTGTGTGCGTGTGTGTGTGTGTGCGAGTGTGTGTGCATGCGTGTGTGTGTGTGTCCGTGTGTGTGTGTGTGTGTGTGTGTGTGCTTGTGTGCAAGTGTGTGTGCATGCGTGTGTGTGTGTGTCCGTGTGTGTGTGTGTGTGTGCTTGTGTGCAAGTGTGTGTGCATGCGTGTGTGTGTGTGTCTGTGTGTGTGCGTGTGTCTGTGTGCGTGTGTGTGCATGTGTGTGTGTGCGTGTGGGCATATGTATGTGTGCGTGCGTGTGTGTGTGCATGTGTGTGCGTGCGTGTGTGTGTCCGTGTGTGTGCGTGTGTGGATGGGTGTATGTTTGCGTGTGTGTGTGTGCCTGTGTGCGTGTGTGTGCGCCTGTGTGCGTGTGTGTGTCCGTGTGTGTGCGTGTGTGGATGGGTGTGTGTGTGCGTATGAGGGCATTTGGATGTGTGTGTGTGTCCGTGTGTGTGTGCGTGTGTCTGTGTGCGTGTGTGTGCATGTGTGTGTGTGCGTGTGGGCATATGTATGTGTGCGTGCGTGTGTGTGTGTGCATGTGTGTGCGTGCGGGCATATGTATGTGTGTGTGTGTGTGCCTGTGTGCGTGTGTGTGTCCGTGTGTGTGCGTGTGTGGATGGGTGTGTGTGTGCGTGTGGGGGCAAATGGATGTGTGTGTGTGTGTGTGTGTGTCCGTGTGTGTGCGTGTGTCTGTGTGCGTGTGTGTGCGTGTGTGTGCATGCGTGTGTGTGTGCATGTGTGTGTGTGCGTGTGGGCATATGTATGTGTGCGCGTGTGTCCTTGTGTGTGCGCGCGTGTGTGTGTGTCGGTGTGAGTGTGTCGGTGTGTGTGTGGGCATATGGATGTGTGAGTGCGTGTGTGCATGTGTGTGCGTGTGTGTGTGTGTGTGTGTGTGTGTGTGTGTGTGTGTGAGAGACCATGACACTGTATATGGTAGTGTATTTGAGACAAGGACAAGCGGAGGTGTAAGACCTGCAGCCGTATCGCTGTCAAGGGCAAATCAGACCTGTCAGAAAGCATCAAGCCCTGCTGCCATGGCAACGACGTTAGCACCCGCGAAGGTCACAAGATGGAGAGTGTGCTCCCCTCCTGCTGGGCGACTGTCATGAATGACACACAGCTAAAGTCACACACACACACAAATTAAATCTTTATTAATAATAAACAGCTATACAGAATAGTGTTTATCAGCAGTGTTTTTTTATTATGGCAGGCTTTGTGTTACCATGGGAGACGGCTGATTCCGTGGTTCAGACGAAGTTGATTTCATTCTGTATTTATATTTAGGGAATATGAAGAGCTGCGTTTTCAAACCATAAGAGATGCGTCCCTCTAAAAGTGTTCTATTTTTATTGAGTCTTGGGAGAAGAATTACAGATTTAAAAGCACAGGAGTGTGTACACAGTCAGGTAAACACACACACACACACACACACACGCGCGCGCTTGCACATCCACAGACGCGCACACACACTTCTCAGCAGGTTCACAGGCTCATTAGAGTTTTCCCAGCTGTCTGGAGAGGATCTGTGGGATGTCGCCATCACTTACCTCAACTACATAGGGATCTCAGCCACACACACACACACACACACACACACACACACACACACACACAA
This sequence comes from Taurulus bubalis, assembly GCF_910589615.1. Lineage (NCBI taxonomy): Eukaryota > Metazoa > Chordata > Actinopteri > Perciformes > Cottidae > Taurulus > Taurulus bubalis. The sequence continues at coordinate 3,262,883 of NC_136591.1, forward strand.
AGCCAATGTGAGCTCAGAGCAGTGTGCATTGTCTTTTCCACAGGGCCGGCTGCTGCTGGATGATGAATGTGCCGCTCGGCCGCGTGTCCTCCCTTTGTTAATAGAGTGATAGAGCCACAGTGGCACCCTGCGCTCGCCGCCCCTCCTCTCAGCTTCACCCAGGAAGTGCTCATAAATAGGCACATAAAGCCATAAAGCCCTTGGCATCTGAATAGGGTCAGAGAAGCTTTGTAATTTCTACCTCATTACAAAGATGGAGCGGTTTCAGTGCCGCGGCGCCCTTGGGATGAAGTCCCTGTGCCTGCAGTCTGGACGCAGGGCTCGCTTCACAAGAAAACAAGCAAATGATGACTTACAGGGATTTGATCACTCTACCTATTGTGGGGTGAGATGATTGTTTCTGTGCAAAGTTCACCTCTGGGCCCTTAGAGGAGAAACCTCTGAAATGATGATAACGTTCAGCTAACGTTGGTAAATCGATGCCTTGAGGCAGGAAGGGTATCGTCAGCTCCGCCCTTCTCCTCCTACTCAATTGGTCAAGTTCACAACTCAACACCTGTCACTCATCCGGATGAGCTGTCTGCTTTGAGCCTCAGGCGGAGAGACTCGGCATCAGGAGAGCTTACAACAGATGCTAAAGTAAAGGGACAGAGAGGGATTTTGAAGAGATCTTTGTCTGGAAATGTGTTCTGTTCAGTCATTGTTTTCTGCTTTTTTTAGCCTCTGCTGTTACTTTGCTACCCTCAGTGTGTCGTGAGCCTTCATATTGCTGTTATAGGATCACATAAGGACAACAGGTACAAAAAGGTATGGGGAAAAATGTTATGCAGCTAAAGGTAAACTTGATTATTTGGCTGTCACTTTTTATTTGGCATTTGAATTTGGATGAAATACTCAAACTGCAAAGACCTGTTGAGTGGTGGACATTAGCGAGCAAAGCTGTGCAGGCACTCACAGCACCAACCCGTCGGTGAGTTAGTATTTTGGGTTCCACACGGACTTCCACTCGAAAAATGTGCACAGACATGTATAAAACCTGCTCCCCCTGTGAATCATTTGTGCAGAAAAAATATATTTGGAAGGACTTTGCTTTGAGCAGATTTAAGGATGCAGAATATGTTTGACCAACGTAATCCTTTGTTCCAACTGATGATATACAAAATATATTGCTGTCATTCGGAATAATAATTAGCCATGTTCTTCAGAGAGTATGTATTCTTGCAACAATGGGCATTTGTTTTTGGTATAATGGATTATTTTGCAGATTATTGCTGTTTCGGAGAAACGGGCCTTGAGAACAATGTGTAGTCCCCGTCTCAACACCCAATAATGAACCAACAACTGGATCATTTGCACCTGAACTAGTGAGGATACAGTAGTTAGCACAGTTGTGTTCCAATGTGCTGCTGCGTGTCTCATGCGGTCCACTCAGCACATAATAGATCACCACCAGCTAATCTGTTTCTCAGGCATCAGCTTGAGAGTCAAGATAGCTTCTAGCTTCTAGCTCCTAGCTCCTAGCGTCTAGCTTCTCGCTTCTAGCTTCTAGCTTCTCGCTTCTCGCTCCTAGCTTCTAGCTTATAGCTCCTAGCTCCTAGCTTCTAGCTCCTAGCTCCTAGCTTCTAGTGTCTAGCTCCAAGCTCCTAGCTCCTAGCTTCTAGCTCCTAGCTCCTAGCTCCTAGCTCCTAGCTTCTAGCTCCTAGCTTCTAGCTTTTAGCTTCTAGCTCCTAGCTTCTAGCTTCTAGCTCCTAGCTTCTAGCTTCTCGCTTCTCGCTCCTAGCTTCTAGCTTCTAGCTCCTCGCTTCTAGCTTCTCGCTTCTCGCTCCTAGCTTCTAGCTTCTAGCTCCTAGCTCCTATCTTATAGCTCCTAGCTCCTAGCTTCTAGCGTCTAGCTCCTAGCTCCTAGCTTCTAGCTTCTAGCTCCTAGCTCCTAGCTTCTAGCTTCTAGCTCCTAGCTTCTAGCTCCTAGCTTCTAGCTCCTAGCTTCTAGCTTCGAGCTTCTTCTTCTTTTTAAATGCGGATGTATCCAACAAAAGGTGCATTACCGCCACCTAAAAAAAAAAAAAAAAAAAAAACTAGCAGAGCCAGGGTTCAAACCACCAATTCTCTGATTGAAAGACAGGGATGTTAACCATTGAGCCAACAGTCACAATGGATTGGAGGACTGACATTACTAGAAATATTGCTCAACTGGCCGTATTCATTCGTGGTGTTGATGAGATTTTGGCGGTCCCCGAGAAGTTCCTTGTGACCAATCACAGCGCACGAGGCTATGCAATTAGCTTACTGTGGGTGATTTAAATTACGTTTATGGTGGAGAGATCCTTTTGCTAGGGTCTTAAAAGTGAACATCCACAGTTTATGGTGGTGGAGGTTTGCTGCTCCTCTCAGTTACATCACAGTAATTAGTTACAACACACGTTTACAACATTATACCAGAGCATTGTGGTGGTTCCACAGGAATGTACTTGCCAAGGACTCAGTTCATACATCAGCTGTAACACCTGGCAGCGGCTTTAAAAGGACACATTGCGTTTCTATGTTTTCTAATAAATTAGCGTTATGCTGCCAATGTTGTAGGCATGCTGGCTTTCTTCAGAAGCTGAATAGTCAGTTATGATCTTTTATCAGCGCGGCTGCCATGGTGTGTGTGTGTGTGTGTGTGTGTGTGTGTGTGTGTGTGTGTGAGACACTCTTTCATCATGGAGCAGTTTAACTGTATTCCCTGTTGAACAAAGCAACCCTCCTCAGCCTCGAGGGTTTCTCGTGTCTAAACATAGACCTCAGAGGATCATTGTGATCAACTGCAGAGTTCCCAAGGTACTCCTTTAGTTCCACTCGTGTTTCTCTGTAAATTCACTCTCTGTATTCCAGCCAGACGATGCATGAAAGCGGGAATTCAAGGAATAATATATCACATTTTAAATGAATAAAGGCCGTATTCATTGTTCCTTTCATATTTGCTGTTGTAAACACTGATCAGTGGGCAGCTGAGGGAACACCCTTGGGTGCACAGGCTGTAATGAATTTTTCTCTGGAAGCAGCAACAGCGGTTTGTTGAGAATAAACAGCAAAAGTGGGCACAGAGCATCAAAACCCACCCTCGCTAAACACAAAGAAAACAAGCGTGCAGCCGCTTCCCGAGTAAACTAACAGCAACTCCAAGTGTGTTATGTGACGAGTGGCAGAGAAGCGTCTCCATGACAAATGTTGACTGAAAAGCAGCGATAAACAAGGATGAGAAGGACCGAGGAGCGGTGGAGACGCGTCTCTGTTTCCCTTTTGGACAGATAATGCAAAGGCTTTCTAAGATGTTGTCTGACTTGTTGTCAATATTCGATGTGGTATTTGCATGGGACGAGTGTGATACCCGTGTATTGAAAAGAGGAAAGCTGGGTTTGTTTATGTTTGTCGATTCTGCACCTCACTATTTACTTCCTAAGCCCAGCCAGCGTTTGCTGCCAGAGCAGAAAGTAGCATGGCCTTCATGTAGCAAGAGAGAGTACTGTGTGTGTGTGTGTGACTTTAATGCAGGAGGCCAGAGTTTGTGTCCTCAGATATGCAGTCAATATTAAACTCTACACCCCAAACTATAGCCTCACTTGTAAGGGTTTTAGTTGCCAAAGCATATCTCAACCTAAGTTTATTTTACAATAGCACAATGTCCCCCTGACCTGAACTCAACTATCACTGCAATGCATGTTAGAGGTGGAAAATATGACTCATTTAGCTGATTGGAATTGTTCATTTCAGTTCAAAGATTGCCAAACCTTTATCTTCTTAATGTTTATTAACTTCTATTATTATTATCATTCTATTATATCGATATAAATGTTGTTATTATTCCCATTTCTACTATTATTATTAATATTATAGCTGTGTTATAATAATAATAATAACATTAGAGGACAAAAACCAAGGATGTGGACCTGAATGGTTTCCTTCTTATATTGGAATTGAATTGACATTAATAACTATTTTTACATTCTGCCTCCACAGATATTATCACATTAATCTACTGGGACCGACATTGTTTGAACCAAAATTTTTTTTCACATTTCCAAAGGCGAACACTAATGTCAGAGGTTCTATCACGACAGAAAAGTAAAGAAATATTTCTATTTCAATTTGACATTAAACATTTCTGGTTCCAGAGAACAGGCTTGAAGAGCAGCATTTGTTTGTTACCATATTAACCGTAATTAAACAGCCATTTAGTACACACGTTAATTTTCATCACGTCGACGTAAATGTCTCCACACATGAATCTCAGAAGGTTATTTATAGTCCTTTACTCGTCTCAGTAGAGGAGCTTGTGGTCTTGGCAGTTGCTGTCAGTCCAGTGATGTCAAAGTGACTGTGACACTGGTCTGAAGTGATCGCACCAAATGATCACCACCGAGGTGATCATTTGGCACCAGTGTGTGGCCACAATAATGAGAAAGGAATGACTGTATTATCACTTCCACACACGGCAGTCGGAGGCCCAGCCCTCTGGGTCCAGGTCTCTTGTATCTGGTCCCACAGCCTCACTTGGCATTCTGGTTTTTCGCTTCGTGGCTCTACCGGGAACAGAAGAAGATTTAGTGTCAGGCGTGTCGGTGGCCAAACACACACTGCAGAACATTAGCAATGCAATGCCTCTCAACAGGGCCAAGTTTGTCTCCACTTTGTAACCTTGACAGTTTGGCCTCCTCCTCTTTTTTTTTTTAAACTCCTGTCATTCAACAGAAGTGCTATTTTGTAAAGTGAGAACACCAGAAGAAATATCAGAGTGGAGAAAAAAAGGCTTTTCAAAGTTGTGATGTTTGACCTAGAAAAAAAAAATGCCTACGAATCCTCTTTGAATTAGTGTTTAGAATTAGAAGTGGCAGCAGCAGCAGCGCCCGCCTCACATACGAATGCATAACAGTCAGGTCCCGACATCCAGAGCCAGACTCCGGCTTTATTTGTTGGCGCAGCCACATGATCGTCTTTGCTGTTTGGTGCATTCAAATTAATGACATTTGAGTAGCTCATTGATGTTTATCGGCTGTGATGAGAGAAAGCTGCCGCCGCCCTGCACACCGAGCGGCTTGATTATGGCTTTACTCCTCTCACACGGAAGGAATCTATGCTGGAAATGATCATAGAGCGCGCACACACACACACACACACACACACACACACACACACACACACACACACACACACACACACACACACACACACACACACACACCCCTGTAGTGTATATTAGTGTGACTGTACACAGACATATATGAACTGCAGGGATGTAGAACCTCCTATACTGTGTTGTGCTCCAAAGAGCCTAAACACACACACACACACACACACACACACACAGTCACACAATGTTGTGGCAGATGAAATGATCAAATGGCAGCAGAGTGCTGATTACAAGAAGTGATTCACCGTCAACAGATGTTGTGTGATCATAAACAAGAAGCGCTTTGTCAGGGCCATGAATCAAACTGCCGCCCTAATGCTGTGCGTCACAGAGCCTCATCAAGGTGCTTTTATTATTCCAGGCAAACTTGTGTTCCAACTCTGAGGAGAGAACCACCGGCTGAAGTAAAGCTCGGGTTGAGCTCTTTGATCACGAGCAAGAGCTTCAAAGTTTCTCCAGGATCTAAAACTTTAAGTGCAGCCTGCTTCTGTCATCCTCTTTTTGCTGCTACATCTGTTACTGCAATGATTACAGTGCTATCAGTAATACTACCAGTACTGCTAAATAACTAATAATGCCTCTTCTCTTGATTTATGCCATCGCATTAAGGGTTCTGCTAGGTGTATTAAACTGGCCCAAAATCTATTAAAATCTAATTCAATCAAGGCTCCATGCAGAGTATGGGATTTTGCTCAAAATGACTTTACTTCATCTTTGCTTGACATTTGATAAAATCCTGCAGGCACATTGCAGCTCACTCCATTACACACGTCTGAGATTTACTACCGCTCCAGAATTATTCATGTGTACTTAGACGGATGCAAAATAAATTATCTTTAGTAAGGGGAAACACGACAGGTGAATGGGTAAAGATGTAATATATAGCTTGATTACTTACGTTAAGACAATTATTGAAAATTAGTTTAAATATGTAAAATCGTATAATGCTAACTTTCGGTGTAAAGTGTAAAAAAAGACGTGATGGAAGCAAAATAGCCCACTTTTTTGCAATTCTTTACTTCATCAAAATTAAATGAACACACAACTTGTGTTTAAGAAAGTGAGACATGTGATTGGTGTTTTAATAAGAGTCTAAGCAATAGCAGAGGTCTGATAAGGTTATTATATATAAGGTAAATATTATGTTCTTCTAATCTAGACACACAGATGGTTATATAACTGATAAAAACATACAATCAGCGGTGTAGTGTTTTTTAAGCTTAGTTTGTCACATTTGGACTTGCACATCTATGTAAAATAAATTGTTTGTGTACATTACGATGCATGAAATATGATAATTAATAAGGGATATTATTATGAAGGATTTGTAATTGTATGCATATGAAGGTCACTTGCATTACTGTAGAATGATTGATGTGTGAATGAATGTTAGAAAATATTGCATGCTGCATGTTGCATGTACTGCCGCTTTAAGGAATTGTAGTTATCTTGTTCGCCTGAGGGGGCGGAGCCCAACATTGTATTTTGAGATGATGGACTCTACCCTTTTTGGGGAAGAAGAAGAAGACGAAGATGAAGAAGAAGAGTAGTTCCGCCCCTGAAGCTGCAGGCCCAATAATATGGTTATACAGAGGTGATAAAGTGTCAACCAATAGGAAGGGCTCTAAGTTCCGTGAATGAGTAGAAAACTAACTTGAATTCAAACACGCGGTCTCTTTCCGTCTGCTCTGAAGAGCCCGATTAGCATAAGCTGTCTGTCATTTTTATTAAATATACTTTTACTATAACTCTATTGGATTCCGGACCTTATTCCCCACCACCTCCCAGGATCTTGAACTAATATTCTTTCAGTGGCAAAACAAGCCCATGTATGTGCTCGTTTAAAGTTAAAGGTGCTGTGTCTAGGATTTGGCGGCATCTAGTGGTGAGGCTGCAGATTGCATCCAACTGAAACTTCTTCCATGTGCCAGAAATAACTGGTTAGCATTTAAGCCAGCATGAAATGAGCATTTCTCTCTATGCTATATTAGCTTGCTACATTCAGAACACATTTACACATTTACAGTAATCAAGCCATATGAATTAATTCTGTTATTTATCTGCACCTAGAATAGGTATTCTGTACCCTGAATCTGTATTTTATATACACCTGAAATCAAGAAACACTATATATTCACTCTCTAATTTACAGAGCGATTTTCATAAAATGAAACATCCATTCTTTTTCAGGCGGGACATCTTTCAAAACTAAATGATAGATACTATTTGTCAAAACCTGTGCTAATTATCAGCTGGTAAAAGCGCAAACAACTATTGTCTTTTGACAAAATAGACTACTGTTTGTGCTCGTCTCCGGGACGTAAATGTATAATATAAAAGTGAACCTGTCCTGTCGTTCCTCCAGGCAGCAGCAGCGTCTCCAGAGCTGTGTGTTCCTGCCGCTGTGCATATAGATAAGTCAGGCGGGGACTGGAGACCTCCTCATTAAGGTGTTAATTGGACTGGTTACCTGCGCTGTTCGTCGCCGCCATGGGCACGGTGTGAAGATGTGAGGGCAGATCTGTTAAGTGTATGCGCTGGTAAGATGTGGATGGGTGTTTGAGAAATAAAAAGAGCCAGAAGAGGTGTGGGGGCTGATGGAAATGGGAACTGGGGAGACCTGGGGTTCTCTTGGGGGAGAGGGAATCAAAAACCTATACGTGCGTTTTGATGAGATGTTATTTCATTTCTGATTGATACAAGGCCCGCTCTAATTGGTCCGCGCTGTGAGAGCGATGGCTCCCAGGCACAGCTGTCACCGGATCAGATTTATGCTGATGCGACCCTGCATCATCAATGACCTTTTTGAAAGTGAAGGCCCGTGCTACAGAGAGCTGTCATGTTGAACAGAGCCAGAGATGACGGCACGGGTACAGAAACCAAGTTACCACCTGATTCCGCTTGTCACAGTTTATTTTCTATGACAAATCGGTTCTCCATTAAAAGAGGCCACAAAGGAATAAAGCCACTCCAGTCAGGCACAATAATTAAAAACATCAACTTTACTATACATTTCAATGTCTCTTCATTTATACAGATCCTTCAAAGGCTCCCAGTTTGAACTGGGATTTGAGCAATGGGAAACAAATGAAAAATGTCATCTATCCCACCGAGGTCATTTTCAGTTGACATTGAAGCGGCAATAGTGGTCACTTGGTCTCGTTAACTACATGTCTGTCTTGTCAATCATTATTTTCTCCTGTAAAATTCAGCCAAGAAAGTCACATGGGCCACTTTATCTTTGAACCACAACAATTAAGATATATACAAAATAGCAGTGGCGGGCCGTGCATTTTCTACCTAGGCCTGCAGTCTGATATCGTATACATAAATACACGCATGACGGGATGCTGTTAACTTTGTGATTCTGTTTAGGCCAGCAGAGAAGGCTTAGCAGGCCATTTTTTTTATGTATATATATATTTATATATATAAAGGAGTTTCAATTAATTTCAGTTATTCAGTATTCAGTTACTGTTTGCTGTAAATTGTATTTGCTACCAAGAAAGTCTTTTCCAGACTGCCAGGAAGCAGATTCCAGTGGGAAAGTCTTTTTCACATGTACTCGTCTGCTGGCCTAAAAGTAGTAAGTCTTTCATAAATTGGGTAAGAAATAAGGCTTCTAAAATAGCCATTATGTGGAGGTTTGTAATCGTAGCTCCGTCCAGGCCACTAAAACTCAGCCAAGGCATTAACCTCTAGCAGGACGATGACTGCCACTGAGGACACATGGCCCTATCCGCACTTCCGTGTGCCGCATCAAGTCGGGTCAAGTCCGGCCTTAAGCCCATGAGTTCAGGCTCAGGTGGAACCGCCGGCGTCCACCCTGAACCGTCCAGCGGCCTCCACAGATGTGACTAGCTCACTCGCCAAATCCATTGATTTTTCCCCGAGACCAATTACACCCGGCGTCAGAGATCTCACTCACAAGTTCTGGACGGCAGGGGGATTCTCTGACTTTAATCACACATCAATGCTAGTCCCCTCGCAGCAATCTCCACTGTTTATCCCCGGCCCCAGCCCTTTGCCAACTCCGTATCGATTACCCCGCTTTCAGCCTGTTCTGCGATCCGTCGCTTTCCGTGTCCATCTGCCAGCCGTCCCTCTCGCTCGCTCTCTCTCCTCATAACGGGAGGAAAACAGCCAGAGGTGCTCAGGCAGAGGAGGACAGAATGCAAGAGGGATGATTTCCACATGAAGCTGCCATTGATTTTATGACATGCTGATGCCATCTCTTTCTCTGTCAGGAGCGACAGCGAACCCCATGATCTGCAGAATTGGTGGTTATGTAAAACCAGGCTAGTGGTGACGGGGTGAAGCCCAGGTGTTTGATTAACAGCCAGGCAGGTGGGCCGTGCAAGGAAATGATGATTTACTCCCATCGTGGTGTAGTGTGTGAGGTTTGTATTCAGTCTGGAGGCAGTGTGTGGCATTTCACTGGTAAAATGAGACCATGTCTGAACAGGAAAAGCACAGGTATAATTAATAACATCAATTATGGCGACATTCCACACAGCTGCATCCGTTCCGTGGTCCGCTGAAAGTGTTTTTTTGGGACAACACATGGAGCAGAGCCTTCAATAATGGTATTTTTCTGCTGTAATGAGCCACAATATGTGTTCTTTAAATATATTCTATACTGCCTTATGTGCTTTGGTAAATTGGTGGAACGTAACTATACATTTACTTCAGTACAAACTATGTATTTCAACTGTATTCTACTATACTCAAAGCATTCATTCCATGCAGATTCTGTGCTTTTCACTCCTCTACAGAGCTATTTGATAGCTAAAGATCTAAAAATGCTACTCCTCCCTCATCCTTTAAATAGATATGGTGAATATGGTGAACTGGAGTCGCGTTTCTTGGTCACTGGTGAATATAATTACAATATACACATGCTACTATTAAGTAGCAATACCATGAAGTAAAGAATTACAATCACTTCCGCTACTGGTCATGTATGAGCATTAATGGTGGCTAATGTGAGCTAACTTTACATACGTAAGTGAGTCAGTTTGCTGACTTCATGATCCCCATTTACACAAACACTTGTGATCTGTAGCTGGATAATGACACCTAACCACAGGCCTCTACACCTGGTAACAATTAACACTCTTGTAATCTCAATTCAGACCTCATTGTGATCAAATCAAAACATGCAAATGAGGTAGGCAGAGCATGGGGAACGTCTTAACATGCAGGTCAAAGGAAGTGAAGGAGGGCACTGTAATGACGCCGCAGGTGAGAGTTACATAAGACAGCGACATCAGAAGGTAATTACCACGGGCTCACACACACAATAATGGGTGTATACATAATGAAGTAACAATGTGTTGGAGTTTACTGTGAACGAGTCTCTTCTCTGCTTGAGTTTATCTACACGTTCTCAGTCCTAAGACGTCAAATACCAGGACTTTGTCACGGCGCTCTGCGTCTGATACCAATGCACGAGGGACACGTTAGCGGCTGTGTGAGACACACAGGGCTTCTGGTAGCTACGATGTAAAGCCACCCACGTGATTGTTCAACGCTCAGAGAGAATGTGATGAAGTGTGATGCTGAGCTGAAACTGAAAGAACCCACACAGAGGAGGAAAGGGAGACAGGTTTCAGGTGGATGAGTCAAATACAAATACAGGACTTTCAACCAGTAGACTGGTGTTCGTGTCCCAAAGTGTTGCTTTTTACCTTTTACTTAGTTAACATACTTTTATTTAAACCCAACTATTACCGTAAAAGTCGGGTTACAAGCCACTCCTACCTCCGGTGGGTGTCCCCGTAGCTAGCTAGCAGCAGCGCTAGCTAGCAGCAGCGCTAGCTAGCAGCTGCTGCTGCTACTGCCCACGTCCCCTCTGCCTGAGTCGGGTGTCGAGCCGGGGCTGGTCCCGCTGCCTTCGGTGGTTGTCAGGGAGCTAGCGGATCGCTAGCTGGAGCGCTAGCTGACTACAGCGGGGAGCTAACGGGGACACTGACTGAAGGTAGTAGTGGCTTGTAACCTGACTTTTACATATACATATATATATATATATATATATATATATATATATATATATATATATATATATATATATATATATATATATACTTAGGCTGTCAGAAAGCCACATCATTATCCCCGTATCATCACATGATCAAACCGAGACTCGACACTGGACCACATCAACAGACATGTGACTTGGCAATCATCATTGCACTGTGGGGCGTTGCCAAATTTGGTGTCATCATCCCGCCATGGCCACGATGGTTCGCCAAAAGATAACTGAAGTAAAGTATTCATCTGCACCAAACGTTGATGCTGTCTTCAGACTTCTGTGATAAGCAGCGCTTTACCAGCAGAGCCCTTTAACTTGGAGATAGATGTGAGATAGCTCTCCACTAACTGCAGTTTGATTACCTCATCATAATCTGGCTTTTCACTCTGGACGGTCAGAGAGCCAAAGTACTGTGTGTGTGTGTGTGTGTGTGTTTGCATGTGAATTTGTGGCTTTAGGCATACACACGTGTATTTAGCGTGCATGAGTTTGGCATGATATTTTTGTAAAGTGTGGGTTCCAGCATAGGTGTGTGTGTGATTGTGTGTGTGTGTGTTTGTTTTGGCTGAGTCACGGCGGTTCTGGCAGGGTCGAGGCCGCTCGGCTGCGATGGGTTGAGTTTGGACGAGGTGGAGGAGCGGACGTGGGAACCCTCTCTCCTGTTCGCCCATCTGTTCTCCGTGGAGATGGGAGAGGTGGCAGTGGTGCACTGTGTGTGTGTGTGTGTGTGTGTGTGTGTGTGTGTGTGTGTGTGTGTGTGTGTGTGTGTGTGTGTGTGCAGAAAGTGCAGAAAACCACACAGCCATGTACAGAAGTATAGAGGTATGTAAGGGAAAACACAGGAAACACACACAACTCATCACTTACACTCAGGTGCATGAGGTTATATTGCACACATGCATGCACACACAATTACAACAACTGCAGTATGCACTCACACACGCAAACTCTCTCTCTCTCTCTCTCTCTCTCTCTCTCTCTATATATATATATATATATACATATATATATATATATTATATGTATATATATATATTATATGTATGTATCCTGCTAAACCACAAAAATCTCCATTTAACACACAAACTACACCCATTCCTACACACACACACACACACACACACACACACACACACACACACACACACACACACACACACACACACACACACCTCTGAGCCACAGATGGCAGAGGGAAGGGGTTAGGGCTTCCTGAGGTTTGTGCCTGAGCTTCCTGTGGGCAGCATCTCTAGAGCCAAATTTCCTCTTCCTCCTCCTCCTCCTCCTCCTCCTCCTCCTCCTCTTCACCTCCTCCTCCCGTTCTCCTCCCCTCCTGACATGACACTCATTCATCACTTGCAGGCACGGGTTTCTACTTCACAGCCATTAGGATGCAGGTGGTGCATCACTCTAACCTTGGCCGAAGGTCTGACTCCTTCAGAGCTACTTTGAGGTTCTGACGTGGCAGTGTGTGCACCTTGTTCTGCCTTTTACACCGTTTATACCCTTTATTTACCCTTTATTTCACATACTCGAACATTCAAAAGAAAACTTCCAGTAGTAGTTTTGACCACCATTTCTATCAGTTGTTTGAGATCAATGAGTTAACTTCTTACGTGCTCACAATGTCTGACAGGGCAAGAAACCAGAGCAGTCAAACGATCTGGCTAAACCAACCGCTTTGCCAGATTATCTGAACCCGTGGATAGATTACAGGATGTTTGGCACAGGCTCAGGGGAAAACGAGTCAGGTGACCCCAAACCAGAGCTTCTGTTAAAGTGATGCTTATTTGCACGTCTTGATGGAAAGTGAAAGAGCTCTTTCAAAGGTAGGGATATCCTGATATGAGCCTTTTTTTATGGTAGTAAAGTGTTATTAGTAAGCATACATCAAAGCAAGTGTAGCAATATGAATGGGTTTTACAGCAGAATAGCTCTGCTTTAGGAAACTATCACCTGAGGTACTGTAATTCCCCATATACTAGTTTGAGTATAATGTTTGGATCGACTGTGTCAGGAAGGTTTTAGATAGCCGTTATCTTGTCCAGACCTGGTTTTTAATCAGCAGAAGCATGTTAGCAGAGACTGATGTGAGTATAAGATGCTTAAAAAGACACAAATGACAGAGCTCTCTCCATGGCATGTGACTTATTGGGTTGTAGGAGGTGGAGTCTAAACCACTTTATTTTAATGTGAAACCTAACTCGTAATAATAGTAACTGTAACAGTGAGTGAGCAGTCAGTAGGTAATGGTAAATGGACCTGTACTTGTAGAGCGCTGTTCTAGTCGCTTTCACACTCCTTCATCATTCATACACTGGTGGGAGGGGCTAAGGTGCCACCTGCCCATCAGGAGTAGCTAACATTCACACACCGTAGGCACAGCTACGGGAGCAATTTGGGGTTAAGTGCCTGATACTAATATACTGTTCCAAAAGAGAACAAATCCAGATTATTGAAGATAAAAACTACAATAAAACTATATGGAGGATGATGCAATAAACTCTCTTTATGTTGTCTATGAACACATTTATAGGTTGGCAGATGTACAACTAAACATATATAATCACATGAAACACACATGCATAAACACAACTGTGACTAGATAAAATGAGAGAACACACATTGTCTTGAGAAATTCACCTTTGTACCCATCTCCCACACACACACACACACACACACACACCCTCCTCCCCCGAGTCTCTCCAAACAGGTGACATCCTGTGCTGTATCTGGTTTGAAATAATCTCATACAACAGATGGGTCCTTTTCCCCGAGCCTGCCAGCCAGCCCCGCACTGCACCGCGGGCACTCGTGGCAACCAAAATACCACCGCTACCCACGCCAGGAGAGATTGGTCCAACTCTCATCACAGGTGGGCCCCCAAGGCCGCCGCCATTACCGCACACGCCGCTCCATCGGTCGTCTCCGGAAGTAGCAGTGGGCGTTTGATCCACTTCCTGTGCATGTGCTTGTGTTTTCTGGATATAGAGCGGTCAGTGAAGCTGAAGAATAATAAGCGAGGGTGTGATGTGTGCGACAGGTAGGCAGCAATCTGAGTGGCCGAGGCACCAATAGACAGGATAATGTAATCAGCTAAGCCCCAATCTGCCTTCACTAACACCATACGGAAGAAAATAATGAAAAATAAAGATGGATATTTCTGGATTACCGTATCATTTGGTACAAATCCATATCTGGATCGATGGTAGAAATGATTACACTTTGATATAGCCTCAATAGGAACACTTTGGTGTAAATCTAAGGACATTCCCATGTGAACACCACTTTTTTGATTTTTGAAGAGTGAATGCAATCGGCAGAAATAAAAAGCTAACGTTTGGTAAAAAGAACGGCACCAAGGCCACATGGCTCCACGTCTCCACCACTCAGCTGAAGGACTCGTGTTCTTGTCTCGTCTCATTAAGATACTTAGTAGCAACTGCCTTTTTTTAACAGCTTGTACATTCACCAAAGGGATATTTAGTGATGCATTAAAATCTCTTAAATTGATGTGAACCACAGATCTCATCCGAGGCATCTTAACCAAAACACATTGACCTGGAGACGAAGGGAAGACTCATTCCTGCTGCACAATATTCTTCTCCTGATATTCTAGGGAGGACGAGTAAGCAGCGACAATAACGGAGGAGTGTCATTGTGAAGAACTTATCGGAAATGAAATGTGTTTATCCACCGTTTCACAGCCGCCTCTTTTATTACGATCTGATCAGCAGGTCGCAGCTCGGTGACACAGCCGAGTTCTGGCCCTTCCAGTCACAATAGTTGCATTGAAAAGACGCGTGTAACCACGGCCGTGTCCTGTTTACCTGAAGTCAGAGGTTATTAGCGCCAGTTTCCTTTTCTCCCGCTGGAGCTTCATATTTAACAGACGAGAGTATGAGAGTGCTATTGATCGCCTCATCTCATCAAATAGCAGGAAGGCATATTTCTCAAATGTTGAACTTCTACATCTTTTTGCTCATTTCATTTTGATGCGAACGGCCTTTTGACTTGTAGTTACAGCTGTGCCCTTTTGATAAGCCTGAGCGGAAGTTTCCATTATGTCATATTGATACGTAACTTTGAGACCTGATGGATATTGCATAAGGATAAGTTCAAGTTTGAAAGGCCATATCTCTACAACTACTACCTCCATGCGGATGCTGATGTGTGAGTTTGCGTGTGTGTGTGTGTGTGTGTGTGTGTGTGTGTGTGCGCTGGCCAAAAAAGCTCACTGCACCCTAAATTAATCACGCCACTTTAACGTCTGTGTTCTCTGCTGAGCCAGCTCTAAAGTTGGAGTGAGTGTGAGAGAGAGAGAGAGAGAGAGAGAGAATGCTAAGCAGCTTCCCGAATTCTTCGCATCACGAGGGGAAACGCAGCACGGCGAACGAAAACCCTCCTCCTTGTCCTCTTCTTCTTTTATACCTCTTTATATTCTTCCTTTAGCACCCTCCTCTCCCCTCCACCTGTCTCATTTCCTCATCTCCAACTTTTATACTTCTCCATCAATCCTCTGTCCTCCTCCCCATATCCCGCCTCTCTTACCTCATTAATAACAGCTCAAATCCTCCCTCCCTCACAATATTGTCCACCCCCCCCCCCTCCTCCCCCTCTCCCTTTCTTCCTCCCCTGCCCTCCTCCTCCATCCTCCCCCACTCCGTGCCCTCCGAGCACGGTTCGGTTCTGTAGCAGCTCTGCTGGCGACGGCGTGCCAGGAGACTGCTCCTTTTGTGCCCCGCTGAAAGGAACTCGTAGTGTGTGTGTGTGTGTGTGTGTGTGTAGGTGTGTGTGTGTGTGTGTGTGTGAATGAAGGGGGTTGGGGGGTCAGAGAGATTGACATGGGCATCCATCAGCAGTGAGCGCGCAGCGTGCCTATCGCTGTCACAAAGATTTCAGTCGAGCTTGTCCACATCAATTATCTGTGCCAGATAACTGGGACATAACTACACACACACACACACACACACACACACACACACGCACACCTACTACTACCCCCCCCAAATGCCACCTACTGCAGCTAAGATTGTATTGATGCCAGCCTCTCTCGACACACACAAGCTCAGTAACCTCAAGCTCTTCTTTCAGCTTCAGCTTTAATAAAGACACAAAAGAGAGACGCGTGTTTTGAAGGCCAGCAGAGCATGACACTGAGGAGAAAAAGAAGCTTTGTCAAAAGCTCCAGCAACTCAGTCTTCTTCTGCGTCTCCCACTAATGGATGGGTAAATTTAGAAATATCGTCAAAGGAGAAGACAAGAGAGGGAGGAAAATGTTCCTGCCCGGGGAATCTTCTTCTTTGTCAGTTGAAGATCGTAAAGAGCTTCCCTTAATAGGCTGGAAATGAGTTTAAAAAGAACAACCTGCTCAAAGTGCTTTCTTCCAGAGCAAAGAAATACTCTTTCCTGTTGTCACGTGTGAGCAATACCTGCAGTAAGTTAAAGACCACATGGCAGAATGGCGGCATGATGGTCAGCCATAAAATATGATGAAAACGACAGAAGAAAGAAAGGACCTGTGGGGGATGATATCATCATAATGATATCCATCCTAATGCACCATCTGGAGTAATGGCTTTCGGATGGCCCTTTGACCAAGCCCCGAGCTACAGTGATTTAATGATTTATTGACAGTGGCATGCCTTACGGATAGACGAGCAACTAAAAGCTTATAATCGCCATTCTGAAATCAGTATTTCATGTACATGTGATGCAGGCAGTCTGGGGAGAAAAAACGTGTCACGGAAACTCCTAATGCTTCATGTGACGATCCTGGAAAACCACTTCGGTCTCTGATAAACTCATAAAATTCTTTACTGGAACAATGTTGGAAATACAAGCTCACCAGATGGGAGGCCATCTCCTTAACTGAGGTGGAAAACAACAATGTAAAGCAAGTATGAAGCCACCAAGAGATGTGTCTTCTGTGGTAGTCAAAACAAACTATGTCAAATCAAAGATGGCTGAGGATTGCTTGAAGTTTACTTTGTGTTGTGTATATATGCATGTATTCACTTCAAAGAGATCTTTGTCTGTCTCCTTAAAGGAATGTGTCTGTGACTAATCTCATTCGTCAAGATATACCTTGAAGCAGAGGTTTATGTATTAGATGGAGGCGTCCAGTGTTCTAGTCAGTTTGTAGTTTGGCCCGCTTACCACATGGTTTTGGTTGCCATCTTGGATTTTTATGAAACCAGAATGAAATGACACAAGAGGGTGGAGCTAATAAAAATGTTATGTGGTGGTAGCAATTAGGACCCAAACGCCAACGACGTAAAGTACATTTATTTCCCCAAAACAGACTTCAGGTCTGTAACACAGCGACTAACACACAGTACGATCTGACACTGGGGCAGAAGACAGACAGGGTTTAAATACAAGAGGAAGGTAACGAGGCACAGGTGGAAAACAATGAGGGCAGCACAGGTGAAGGGAATTACACAATCAGGGAACAGGGCAGACAGACAATCAATGCAATCACAGGGGAGGGAGTGCAGGAACACAGAGGACACACAAGACAAGGACTTCACAATAAAACAGGAAACCCCAAACCGTGACACAAAAAGTTACAATTAACTTTCATGACGTGAAAACCCACTGTGAAAGTGTGGAAGTTGTAGGATGAAAACACATGAGAGAGGATGCAGGTTTAAGGCACTTCCTCGCCTCACTTTATAGACCCGGAGGTTTCCACCTGCTAGCTCAGTGCATTAGTTATTACTCATTTGAAATGATAGCATGCGACTTGTGCCACGAAGAGAGAAGCCCATTTGTTTTAAGTTTGCCTGAGGGATGGTGCCCTAACCCCTAACTCCCAACTTGTCTAGTTGGTGCGTTCAGTGACTGATACCGACGCACCAAGGCACACTTAAGTATCTGGATAAGACTCACAACTAAAACTAAGTAAACCTATGTTAACACTTTGTCCCTGAATCATCCAAAACTGTTACGAGAGCGTCATCACTTTTAGGGCCACCGACCAAGTGGTGGTGCTCGGCGAGTTGGGAGTGAGAACGTATTGGGACTTAGTTGTGAAAACCACCACCCTCATCAACATACAGCTACAGCTAGCAGCCAGTTAGCTACAGAGTCCCAAGTGAGACCCGCAAGAAATAGCTCATACTCCCCAATAGGTCGGTTTTACACTTTGGCTTATCAAAAGATTAAACAAACAAGGTACGATGTGCACCTTTGGACGGACCAAGCTAGCTGTTTCCAGCGGTTATGCTAAACTAAGCTGTTATATGTTAAACTGGACAGGTGTGAGAGCGTTATTGACTCTCTTATCTCACAAACAAGCGCAGTTCCCAAAACATCGCCTACCATCTGATGAGCTCATAATTCAACATACTTCCGGTATTGGCCAATGAGTGAATGCATGACTAAGGAGGTGGCCCTCGAGGACAACGCAGTATTTACTGTCTTGAAAGAGTACTGGAAAACTCCGTGAGCAGCCCAGACTTTGGAGAAGTGGGCGTTTGAAGATGCAGTAGAGAGTTAGTCCCTGAACACACTCTCTCTTCTGTCGGCTTCCTATCACACAGAGACCCCCTAAACAAAGCAGCTGTGCCAGGAACTACTCCAGTGGAGGTGATCCATGTCCACAGGGAGCGCAGCAGCTCCCAAGTATGTTCAGGTTGGCTCCTGAATCAGGATACGCTATATGCTATAAAAGCACACGCATGCTTCATTAACCTATTTTGCATTTAGAGCATTTTCCACACTGTTGTTCTGTGTGCGCATGATCCAAAACTGAGATATGTCACATCATGTGAATCAAGTAAACCTAGCATGTTTCAATTCATTGCCAATTAAATGTTCCAGTGCAATTGTTATGGTTTCAGAGGCAGCCTGCACACACGTCTCCCGCCTGTCATGAGACACAAAGACACGCGCCACAGCCGTGCAAACAGGATTTTTTACACTCCCAGACAAAATGAGATTATTTTTTGCCATTGGGATTATTCCAGGCGAGCGTTCATGTTGTGTCTCAGCCCCGCTCAAGCACATATTGCATTTATCTACATCCAAGAAAAGGGAGAAGGAAAAAAAATCATAATATATGTAGAACGGGGAGTCAATTGCCTGGTTTCACCTACAGGGCTGAGCGGGCTCGGCCGGGGCTCGCTCATCATTCTCATCATTCTCATCATTCCATTCTTCTCCCTGAACATGTTTTTATCCGAGGAGAAATGAATTGTCTGCTGGGCCGTAGTTTAAAATAAACAAGCGGCGCTTTCAATCCAGTTCTAAGTCGGAGACGGTAAACCCTGGCAATGGCCACTTTAGCCTGATAAGTGGTTATTGTGGGCAGGGGATGATACAGGGATGGTGGAGTGAACATCCCATCCTCCCGGCCCCGCCATAAACACAACACTTGATCTTCTTAACGTCCCTCTTGGTGAAGATGAACAAATTAACCACCAACTGTGCTTTGCTCTAACTTTGCTCACCATGTTTATTGCCTGTACTGCACAGATCAGATCAGATGAGATGCATTGAGGAGCTGCACAGGCATGACAGAAACACCTTGTATATTCCTTTTGTCTTTTTTTGGATTTCAACAATTGGAAGTGTCACTTTTTTATTTATTTTAAGGTCTAAAGTTTCAATGGGCTGCACTAATTAAAAGACCAACATCTAACAGGTATGCCTAGTGGAGACAGCAGCGCAGACACTGTAGTCGTTAATTTCCCATACTTCTCCTGTGTGGCTTCAAATTGCAGCAATTGGATTTTAATCTGTGTACCACTGATTAGTCATTTGGCTCCCCAGCCGCTGTGTAATTTGTTCCACAACAGAGAGCGGAACAGGCACGTGCACACACACACACACACACACACACACACACACACACACATGCAAGCTCACAGACGCTGGGAATGTTGGACACTTGAGAGAGGCGGAAAGAATGAGACAGAGACAAAAAAGCAGAACAAAAAAGACTCGCTCAAGCGAAGAAGAGCAAGAGCAGAAGATCGGAGACATTCAAGAGTATCTCAGCGCCCTCTCATGGTGAGTGACTGCAGTGCATGCACTTTAAAAGCCAGATTGATTGTCTACAGCCAGCGAGTGCACAGACGTCCAGAGGGGATGGACAAGGTCGTTCACTCCAGTCAATCCGTTTGGTCTGTCGCAGCAAAGTGGCCGCGACTCCTCCAGCCCAGAGGTCAAGAGCCTAGCAGGGCGCCACGGCGAGAGGAAGAGACAGGCGAGGACACCAGTGGCCTCCGCGTGGTCCTGTGTGATGGAGTGGTATGGCCCTTTATGGAATAGTAGCTTCTCATAGAGGTGGAATTATGCTCCACAGCAGAGGCTGTCAATTGTATTGTCTGAACTAACGTGTTTCAAAGAAAGACCAAGCAAAGTTCACCCTACATTTAAGGTCCGTTTTTCTGTTGTTCACTTTTAAAATTTAGTTTCCAAACATATTTCTTTCATTATTTTGTCTTGGGACATTTGAGGTGTTTGAGGAGTATATATACATATATGTTTCATGTATTAATGACCAACTGCTCTTCCCTGTCCCCCAAACATGGCAGCTAGCTAATGTCTATATAGAGGGAACCTATAGTTTTTAGTTACTCTTTAATCTATTTTTTTGACCAAGAGTACTTAGACTTTTCCGATTAGTACTATGGATACCCTTCATCTGTCTGCAATTAAAAATACATTTCTCCAGCAGAATGAAAATTTAAAAAAAGAAAGGAACTTGTCATGCTCTATATTTAGCGTACTGGTACTTTGAAAACAAAGCATACACTAAAAATCACTATGTCTGATAAGTAATGAGAGTGAGATGAGATCATATAATTAGTGGGATATTAGTGATGACAGAAATCCATAATAGGTGTGCTGCATGCCTTCAGCCACTAGATGGTAACAGTCAGCCACTCCCACTGTGCTTCACAGCGCTCATGCTGTCCGGTTCTGTGTGCAGGTCATAGCAGTATACAAGTTGTCATACGTGTAGATAACACACACACACACACACACACACACACACACACACAGGTGCCCAAATGTGTGAAGTATGGATGTGTATTCAAAACATAACACACTATCAATACAAATAAGGGAAAACATTTTCAGTTCTTTGAAAAATAGTGCAGAAGAAGAAAATGTAAGCATTTGTGCTAGAAAAAAAGAACAGAACAATATGAGGCTAAATCTTGTCTAAGACCTCATCTTCAAATCTGCAAATATACAAAAAGTATACTTTTTATATATTTGCTGAAAGTCCACTTCTTTGATAGTATATTTCAAGTATTCTATCTGCAAATATACAACAAGTATACTTTTTTATATATTTGCAGAAAGTACACTTCTTTGATAGCATATTTCATGGGACATATATGTATATATATATATATATATATATATATATATATATATATGCATATATGCATATTTCAGGCCTGACATGGGACGTAGTCTGTTAAGGAGGGTGTTCAGAAGTGTGTTAATGTGTGTTGTATTGGCTTAGGGTTGCATGGTGAATCTTCCCCGTCCTACTTCACCTCTTCCTTCCCCTGCTCCTCTTGCTTCTTCCCCCTTTACTCTCTTTCCAATATTGGCCTCCATTGCTGTCCAGAACAAATGATTACCTGTGGCCTATTTATCGTGCTCAAGCTCCGATTTGTAAGTGAACTTAATGTCTAAAAGTGTTTTCACATGTGTCAATGTGGAAGATTCAATTGGCAAAGTAGTGTTGCAATGTGTAGAGAGCAATGTTCACTGTTGTGCTAGAAGTGTGTTATTATATTGTAAACTGATTGTAAAGCAGAGAAGGTGCATTAAGCGTGGCACACTTGGTAAACGCAGTGTAAATGTTTTCAGAGATAGTCCTTGAGGAATCACTGTTATAGCGTTTAGAAAATGCAACTCAAACATGTGGCCACCTGGAGGCAGAAGAAACCACTTTTCTAACTCAACAATGACTAAAGTTGATGTAGTGAACTTGTTAGCAAACAGTTGCTTACTGATCTCCACCAACAAATCATTCACTTTGACCATGTATTCATGCTAAAAGAGCCATTTGATCAAACATGTACATGTACCTTTAGCAGCTAGATGTTCCACTTTTTTCACTAGCTATTTGCTAACTTTAACAACCATTTGGTGCTCAGTGTGTGTCTCTGAAACCTGAATAGGAAATCAGAGGTTGTTGAAGTTTTGTCAGAAATAAATAAAGTGCACCTTTTGTAACAAATCTGGGGCAGAACAGAGACTCAAGAGCAGAGGAAAATCCCAAAACCGAGAACAAGGCAAAGTCATAAACCATAGAAACAAACATGAGATAATAATGCTGGAAGGTGATGAACACGCGAGGTCGGACAAAGACCATCTGGCATGGGAGCAGAAAAAGCAGGGGAGGAATATGTGTGGGGTTGCCAGAGGGGAAAAGCAGGGGCTAGGTGATTGAGCAGAGGTGAAGGGAACGAGGAACGAGGAGCCAGGAGACACTCAGGAGACACATGGGACTAACGGGGGACTAAGTCCTGCTTACTGTGAGATCAAAGAAACATGATGACCATTGAGAGTGTGTGTACCACTTAGCTGGACTTCAAACGCTGCTGATGGAGGGGGACATCATTGCTAAACTCATGTGCATTCATGTACATAAAGAATAAAACTAAGTACCAGAACATGACATAAACTTCCTATGGACCAATAAACCACATCACCCTTCCAGGTTGAATTCTAATGGAACCATTTATAAAGCAGTTATGGTCTTTTGCCAAAGTGCATCACCCTGCTAGGTGCCATCAGAACTGAGACACTAGTATAAGGTATCACGTTTAACTTGTGACCTTTAACTGATATTTCCATAGAGGCTGTCACGAGCACCATCGACGGGTCTTATTTTCACTTTGTTTGTTGTTGCTAACATTAGCTACCTTACTTAGCTTAGCAGCTAGCAATGTCTTCCTTCTCTTCCTCTCCTGCTCTCTCTGGCTCAGCGTGTCACATGTGTAGCTATTCCCCTGCCTCCTTTAATGATTACAGTACATGTCATAAGTGTAGTTTATTTGCTAGGCTGGAGGCAGGTCTCTGTGGGTTAGATGCACGGCTCCGCACCATCGAACTTCAGACGCTAGCTACCACCGTTCGTCATGGAGTTCCACAAGGTTCTGTGCTTGGACCAATTTTATTCACCTTATATATGCTTCCTATAGGCAATATTATCAGAAAACACTCCATAAACTTTCATTGCTATGCCGATGATACTCAACTATATCTGTCGATCAAGCCAGATGAAATCCACCAGGTCGCTAAACTTCAAGCGTGTCTTAAAGACAGAAACACCTGGATGACCTGCAACTTCCTGCTGTTGAACCCGGACGAGACTGAAGTTATTTTACTCGGCCCAGAACACCTCAGAAATCAATTATCTGATGATATGGTTTCTCTGGATGGCATCGCTCTGGCATCCACCACCACCGTAAGGAATCTCTGAGTTATTTTTGATCAGGACCTGTCCTGTAACTCCCACGTGAAACAGATCTCAAGGACCGCCTTTTTTCACCTACGTAACATGTATCAGGCACATCCAGTCTCAAAGTGATGCAGAAACGTTGATTCACACATGTGTTAATTCTAGACTGGATTACTGTAACTCCTTATTATCAGGCTGCTCTAATAAGTCTCTTAAATCTCTCCAGTTGATCCAGAATGCTGCAGCTCGTGTACTAACGAGGACGCGGAAGAGAGATCACATTACTCCTATATTAGCTGCTCTCCTGTGAGATCAAGAATCAAGTCCTCCTCACCTACAAAGCTTTAACTGGTGATACACCATCATATCTTAAGGATCGTATAGTGCCATATTACCCCACTATAGAGCTTATAGTACTATATTACCCCACTAGAGAGCTCATAGTACCATATTACCCCACTATAGAGCTTATAGTACTATATTACCCCACTAGAGAGCTTATAGTACCATATTACCCCACTAGAGAGCTTATAGTACTATATTACCCCACTAGAGAGCTCATAGTACCATATTACCCCACTAGAGAGCTCATAGTACCATATTACCCCACTAGAGAGCTTATAGTACCATATTACCCCACTAGAGAGCTTATAGTACCATATCCAACTTCACACACACACACAACACTTTGTAAACAAAGCCCCCAAAAGTAACACATTTTCTGCTTTGCACTTTCTTTGCAATTTTGCAACACACTTCTTAAAAAACATTAGATGCACATGGTAAAGAATGAAATCTCTTGCAATCATTGAAAACCCTTCAATTCAAAATGCAAAACATACATGCAATTAGCAACACACACATCCACACAAACACAAATGAAACCAATTCTACACCACTGACCAATCAGTCTTAGCCTTAACAATCCAAATAGAGGACATTTTGTGAGAACGTTGCAAAGATAGAGGCAGTGAGAGGTAGAGGAAGAGGTGGAGGAGGATGAGGATGAGGAGGGAAAACTACGAAGAAGGGGACCAGGGATTCCATCGCTTTTGATGTGGATGAGGTGATGTGGTCAGACCCTAACAGAAGACAGGATCCAAAACCATTCTCCTTCAACAGTAATTGCTTTTGTTTCACTGTAGAGTTTACAGTATCATTCATTGAAATGTGAGTAGAGTAGATGTACTGTACTGTATTTTTCACAGAAAAATGTATGAGGAAATTAAAAAGGTATACAAGTAGTTAAGTCAGCATTGATGTGAGTACAATACATCAGTTAAATGGTGCATCATTTAATTGCAAAAATGCCATTTTTCAAAAATAGCACTACTCACACACACACACACACACACACACACACACACACACACACACACACACACACACACACACACACACACACACACACACACACACACACACTCAGCTATAAGAGTCATGTTTGGTCCTTCAGCTGCAGACTCATTTCTCTGGCACAAGAGTAATTTGTGCCTGAATCCTCTTTCTTATTATAATCACTTGTTATCTTGTTCAATCCAGTTTCTGTTCATCTTTCATCTGTTTCGTTTCTTTTCAGCTCTGTGTTATATTTATATATTGCAACCTCCTACTAGAACTCAACTGTTTGAGCAACAAGCCAACTGATTTATGTTCCAGTCAGCTAAATTGAAGGAAGTGGGAGAGCTGCACATAAGTGGGAATTCTCTTTCTTTCTCATTTCACCGGACCACTGGTATTACAATAAAAAAACATCCATGTTTTTGCACAAATTGCGAATATTTACATACCCATACTAAAACTGGGTTATCTCCTCAACCACAATGTCTATTTGAATAATTCAAAGTGCAATAATGAAGACTGCTTTAAACGCTCAGTCATCATAGCACAATATGTTCAGAGTCTCTCTGCAAAGTTGGACTTTGATAAAGTGAAGTAGAACATGTTTTGTTATTTGCTTAGTGAAGACAGTTCAGGCTAATCTCTAAATCAGAATCAGAATCAGAAACCGTTTATTGCCAGGAATGTTTGCACAGACGAGGAATTTAGTTGGGCGGAAGGTGCATACATTAGACATTAGACATTAGACGAGACAAACAACAATCAACAACAGCAACAGTGCAATGATGTCTAAATCAGATAAGGATAAAGTGCTCAGACAACAGATAACATTAATGTAAGTGTATGTTAAAGTGACGTGTGTGTTTAAGTTAAAGTTAAGTGTATGTATTATGTTATGTGTATGTATTAAGTGTATTAAAGTTAAGTGTATGTGGCATGTTAAAGTGACGTGTGCGTTTAAGTTAAAGTTAAAGTAAAAGTTAAGTGTTTCTATTAAGTGTATTAAAGTTAAGTGTATGTGGCATGTTAAAGTGACGTGTGCGTTAAAGTTAAAGTTAAGTGTATGTATTAAGTGTATTAAAGTTAAGTGTATGTGGCATGTTAAAGTGACGTGTGCGTTTAAGTTAAAGTTAAAGTTAAGTGTATGTGGCATGAGTGTTTAAATATGAATTGTGCAGTGGAGTGACCGGTAGAAGGAGAGAAAGGAATAAAAATAAAAATAAATGGTCCGAAAGAATGGTCCGTGAATAGTCCTGTGATAGTCAGTCAGTGGGGAACCCGGGCTCTATTGATGAGCACATCAATAGAGCCCGGGTGTGGTCAGTCTCCCACCTGTAGGCAGACTCGTCCCCACCAGCGATGAATCCGATGTTGGTGGTGTCATGCGCGAACTTCAGGAGCTTGACGGACTGGTGACTGGAGGTGCAGCTGTTGGTGTACAGGGAGAAGAGCAGAGGGGAAAGAACGCAGCCTTGGGGGGAACCAGTGCTGATGGTCCGAAAGCCTGAGACGTGTTTGCCCAGCTTCACGTGCTGCTTTCTGTCAGTCAGGAAGTCTGTGATCCACCTGCAGGTGGAGTCGGGCACGTGCAGCTGGGAGAGCTTGTCCTGCAGCAGAGACGGGATGATGGTGTTGAAGGCAGAGCTGAAGTCCACAAACAGGATCCTGGCGTAGGTTCCTGGGGAGTCCAGATGCTGAAGGATGTAGTGGAGGGCCATGTTGACAGCATTGTCTACATACCTGTTGGCCCTGTAGGCGAACTGCAGAGGGTCCAGGAGAGGGTCAGTCAAGGTTTTGAGGTGGGACAGGACCAGGCGCTCAAAGGACTTCATGACCACAGAGGTCAGGGCGACGGGCCTGTAGTCATTGAGTCCTGTGATCCTGGGTTTCCTAAATGGAGTATCTCTTATTTGTGTGTGTCTTATGTAACACGCTATTTATTTCACTTTTATATCACTAATGGTCTTCAATACATCCCCATACAGCAGTAACATACAGTACCGTAAAAGTCGTGTTACAAGCCGCTACTACCTTCGGTCAGTGTCCCGTTAGCTCCCTGCTGTAGCCAGCTAGCGCTCCTGCTAGCGCTAGCTAGCGCTGCTGATAGCTTGCTCCAGCGGGGACACCCACCGGAGGTAGAAGCGACTTTTACGGTACATAAACCCAAATAATGCTCTGTGCCCTCAAATCATCATAAAATATTGGCAGATTTCATTCCTCTGTCATTTCTGGACTCATTTGGACATTTCAATCTATATAGTTGGTTTTGTTTGGCTCTGTTTGTTTAGTTGTGGGTTTGGAGCATGTATAAATGGATTGCTTACTCTTATAGCTCAGGCTTGGCTATTTAATCTCTTATATGGCATCACTATATTGGCACCACTATATTGTTCAAGGTCTGTATCCCAAAATGAAAGGGGCCCACCTGCCCCCATATGGGGGGACTCGTGCGCAAGAGATGGATTCTTGATGACAGCAGAGTAAATTCACACATGTTCCTGATCTTTTTTCCCCTGGCCCAGCCCGACCTTGAAACCTGCTGACCACAATACCATAGGATGGTTACCATGACGCCCTCAAAAAGCCCAAGGAATGCTTGAATTCATCTTCAGAAGCCTTCAACAAGGCTCCTCTTAACACAGATGCATCTCCACCTTTGCCCTCCCCACCTTTGGCCCATCCACCCCAGGGTTGCCAGGGAACTTGAAGTCGTGTGGGCGGACGGCTGGACGAGTGGACGAGTGGATGGGTGGATGAAGCTGGAGCGCTCAGGTCTGTGCTCTGCCTTTCTTTTTAACCTCAGACCCTGTATTAGCCCAATTAGATTTGGATTTTTTCTCACAGCACACTGATTGCTTTGAACCCGTTTAATTATTATGTGTTGGTGCAGAATGTACAATTTTTCTTTGGACATTCATGTGGCGATGAGGGGTTAAAAGTCTAGCTAATGAGGCGCTTTGTATACTTTCACATAGGTTTATGTTTGACTACACAACACCTAGTAGTTGTGTCTGTGTGAAGCCCTAACAGTGACAGGGTTAAAGGCTGTACACTACACAACACATCAGATGTATTTATAACAGTTACACCCTTCCATATATCCAGTCACACCTTTCAGAGGATACACAGCAGGGCCAGAAGTCATGAGATTGACCGGATTCCATGAGGAACATTGAGCTGTCTTCATATTTTGTATAGCAACTGCGATATAAATGACAAATTGTCACACCGCGGTGAGGGTTGTCTTGTCTTGGGTTTTTGTCTCGTAACTTCCTGTTTTATTTTGAAGCACTTTTTTTGTTAATGTCGTGATTACAGGTAGTTATAGCAAAGTGGTTAAGAAAATGAATAGATCTTTAGCTTATGTCTTTAGCTGTCTATCTTTTTATTTCTGTACATTCAAAACAATTTAACAGTCTAAATTTTACAAAATAAAATGATAGAATTTTAGCTATTACTATCTAGTTTACAAGAAACTTACTTTTTACAACTTGATTATCTCAAATGTGTACTTCCAAACCAGTAATGTCAATAAGTACATTTACTGTAGCGACCTTGCATTCACCTCAGGATTGAATTGGCACCTTTCCAAGTCACACGCTTCTCTAGCTGCCTCATTTAAAAATGATCTAATTTCCTTAGAAATGTGTCTTGTATCTTGCAAATAATCCAGACTGTGCTTGAGGTCTTCAAGCTGAGACTGTTATTTACATGTACAGGTGGTGGGAGACAGGAGGATGAAGGCTCTCATCCCTGATGAACAACACCTCCCACCCCATGCAGGACACTGGCAGCGCTGCACGGCTCCTTCAGCCACCGGAGAAGGAGAGGAACTGCAAGTCCTTCCTTCCTGCTGCTGCCAGGCTGCACAACCAGCTAAACTCACAGTAGACCACAAAAACAACAACACTTTGATCACTCTAATCACCTCAACTGTGCAATATAAATACATTGTGTTCTGTCTGAATATATACTATTGCTATTCTTTACTGTTTTTATTACTGTTTATTTATATTACTTATTTTTTTCCTATCTGTCTCTGTTTTAGACAAATAGACAAACCAAGAGAGAAACGGAGAAACGGTTTGGCCACAGGAACATCGCTGATCAGTAACTAATTAGCTGCTACCATAAATTGAAAAGATATTAACAGAAACATAGATGGTTCGGCCTTAACTTAAACATGAAAATCCACAAATTCAACACTGCTTACATATTATTATTAGCTTTATTTTCATTGGTTGCTGGATTACATTTTACCCAGATACAACAGATAAGTTTTTCTGATTGGCTATTCGTGTAGCCCATTTCTTTTTTTTGATTGGCTGATGAGTGGCACCTCATGGCAGAACTCCAGGGGATTCGGGGGAGACGTGCTTGATTCCTCCATGGTGAGGGCAGCGCGACCAGGTCATGTTTGCGCGCTGCGGCACATTAAATCATTAAATAGCTTAGAGTTTTTTTTCAGCGTGAGAAATACGATCTGTGGCGGGAGGGCGGGACTTAAGACCGAATTGAGTGACAGTCACGCTCAATGCGTGACACTTGAGAGCCCTGTACTTAACATTCACACAAGATATTCATAATTCCTGCTAAACAACACTTGTTCAGCTGTCGCCCCTCCAGGCCTCGGTGCTAACAATTCGCTTATTTGTGTGTATGACATCAAAGGGGATCTCTGGGGACGTCTCCTCTTCTTTTCACCTCATCCAATCAGCCGGAGGTTGGTCGAGGCTTGTTGTTGGCCTACGCCTCACTTGCACTCAATGACACTTCACTGGAGGAAAAGCTAACAATTGAGCTCTGTTTTTGCATTGTTTTTGCTGTAAAATAGGAATAGTTTGGTGTCTCTTCTAAGTGATTCTCAAGGTTTTTGCATTTTGTTTGGTTTTGATCCGGTTGGTTTCTCAGTATGGTGGCGTTGTGGTCTCTTAAGTCCTACTGACAGTATTTACAAATTGCTTGTATTTGATACACAAAAATAGGCACACACATGAAAAAATATGCACACAGAAGCACAAACTGGCTGTAAAATGTCCATATTGCACTGCACTTCACACTGCTCACTGAAAAACATCCCTTTTCAGTTCTTACATTGGCAAAAAAGCAACCTGTCAACACCTCCTCTTGTGCATGATCTTTACCCTGAAACCATAGTGATGGTATTTATCGCTGGGATCAGCATAAGCTATGCTATTGGAAACGTTTGATTTCAAATAGCCATTATTTTCTCAACATCATTCTGCTTGCTACTCTCATTATATGAATCATCTCTGTCATGTTCATGTATTGTGCTGTAACTCTGTTATGTTCATTCTGGTCACATGACCTCTATTGCTTCTGTCCATCCTGATAGAGGGATCCTCCTCTGTTGCTCTCCCGAAGGCCATTCAAGTTTTTTTTGGGGAGTTTTTCCTGATCCGATGTGAGGTCCCGGGACAGAGGGTGTCGTATGTGTACAGATAGTAAAACCCTCTGAGGATAATTTGGGATTTTGGGCTAAACAAAATGAATTAAATGGCATTGAATTGTCTCCCTGGAATGACTGTGGCTCACTAAATAGGACTGGGCCAATTCATTTAATTAATTACACCTGTGTTTACCCTGCTGTGAAAACGGCCCATAGAAGCTTGACTCATTTCACAAAGCGTGTGATGTTTCCTCTGAGAGACAACTTGCCATGAAGAGGCTGTCACACGCTGCATCTTCTAAATTGCTCAACCAATTATCATTTTGCAGACAAGAGATCGGTCGGCGGGTAAATGAAAGAGTAGACGACCAGTGACGGATCTGATTGGTTGGTCAAAGTGCGATACGGCATGGATTGTAAAAGCTGCTATGACACATCACAGGGTCAGTCGATGGAAATAGCCATGGCAACCAGTCTGCCTCACCGTGACATCAGCACAGAGGGCAAAAACACCATGTGGTCTTTTAGAATGTTTTATGATCTGTGTGGTTCACTGGGATACAGACAGGACCGAACCCTTCGAGGTTGAACTTTGCTTGGTTGTTTGATCACATGCCTGCATGTTGAAAATGTTTGACAACCCGGTGGAAATGAAACTGATTGTATTTTCGGAAAGAAGCTGCAACGGTTCTTCTTTCTGTTGCTTTCGGTGACACACTTCTGATTTAGGAAGAAAATCGTATTCCTTATGTTTGTATTACAACTCCAACAGACACATCTGAAAAGACTTATTCACTAGTTATGCCAAAACTAAGAACTGAATGTTCAACCTTGTATAATACAGAAAACTACTTCTAAAAAGGAGCAACGGATACAGAGCATTGTGCTCCTGTGTCTGTAAATATCTGCCATGCTTTGTGCAACATACTGCTGCAAAGATTCAATGATTTCTGAGTGCCGTCTGGCACAGAGAGGGAAGCAGCATAAAAGGTTTTTGTCAAGGTACGGAAACTAGTTTTATTTTCGCAACGCTTTTTCGCCTGAGTTTACTCGCTCGACTTTATGTGGTAAATTCCCGTCATTCGCCTTTTTGTATTTCCAGGGGCGCGGCTTTCCCGTGGCTTAACTCCGTGAAAACAGTTACCATTTATGCCATTCCACCATTGAAATAACCATAATAATACGCTTATTGGCCTTCGCAACTCAACATCAGGCGAATTTTTCGCAACGCTTTTCTGCCTCGTTCGCTTTTTCGCAACCATTTGCGTCTGTGCATTGACTTTGCATGTAATCTACTCGTGCGAATAATTCACAACGCTTTTGGTGTGAACGCAGCATGAGGAATAAAACTTTATTGTGAAGTCAATCAAAAGAGGCCATGCAGAATGGAACTGATTTCAAAAACACCCGACTTAAAGCTGCTTATTAAACCAAAATTCACTCGTGTAATTGTGAGACATCTGTGCGATGCCTGTGCAGCAATCACTGACAATGCAATTGCTTCATTATGCGCTCATCAGCATATAATGAGTTGTGCCAGTTCTCCACGTCTTTAAAGGGGAACTCGTCAGGAACAATGCCAGATGTTGGTCGCACAGCTCCCACTCATACTGAAGACATTTTCCAACCATCCCTGAGGACAACAACGACTCAACGTGGAAGCAGGAGCAATGCTACAACTCATTATGAAGAGGATATTGAGAGGCGCAAACAGCGCAGGGTGATTTCTTTGACACATGTTCTTGCTTGTGATGAAGTATTTGACAGATGAACACTTTAATCTTTCCACAAAGTTTAGAAGGAAAGGACCCAAGGAGTTTTCTTTGACGGCATCATTTATCAACGGATTCCCATAAAATGCTCAACGAGATGAGAATATGACTGAATCTGGATTTATAGTCGATGCATGCGGTAAATAGGAGTCTCACCGGATACCTCGTATACAACTGCTTTCGATTTATGTGTTGAATTTCATCCGTAGATTGCTCCACAGATGCAGGCTACTTTCGTTATATTCCCCACAGTAACTCTTTCATTTCCTTAGAACACTTGCTGGGTGTTATGAGTTCACACGACACGACTTTAGCCCTGCTTGTCCGGACCTCTGCAGTCAGCGAGGCCCAGCCAATGAGAGCGGCGGAAACGGGTTGAAGGGAATTTGCAACATGGACCAAAGTTACAGTTGTTGCATCAGGGTGCAATAATAGATAGATATCGATAATAATAATTTGGGGGAATGAACCCTAACCCTAAGACCTAAGTGGAAAAAAGCTAGACGTAGTTTGGAGACCTCACCAGGGAGAAGTCGTGCAGGTATTTAGTAAATCAAAGTACGTTGATGTAATGATGCACCAGAGGAAAAGTCATGAAGGTCAAGTCATTGGGATTCAACCTGAGGAGAGCATGGAGGCCTGTACCACATTGAATGGTAATCCATTAAATAGTTGGTACTCAAAACTATGAATATCTTTGAACTTCAGAGTGGATCACCCTCATTGGGATTCATCCTCTGCCCAACAGGGATCTCCACAGCGAATGCAAACCCAATCCATCCAATAGTTGTTGAGCTATTTCAGTCTGGACCAAAGTGGTGGACACCCGAACAACAGGCTGACATCAGCTCATAATAGTGTAGTAATGGGGCGCTACCAGCAAAGCATTCTGACCGACTCAAGATGTTGAACAGATCTGTTTCCTTGATTCACAAAAAAGTGAACCCTCCAGCAGAAGTGGGAGATGTGGCCAACCACAAACCAGCTGTAATTGTCACGGTGACTCGACCCAAGAGCAAGAACAATGGAGCAGAAGTATCTTTATTTAATCTGATCTGGCGAGGCGTGGAAGTTGATGGAGGATGGGTTGCATGTGTGCAGGTTAATTGGCAGCAGGAAGGGGAAGGGAAGGCCACTAGAATGAAGGACTGGGCCCTGTTTCTCGTACCTGGCTTACTGAGTTAGCGGGCTAATTGTCAGGATAAGATGACGTAGGTCAGGCTTTCTCGGTTTCTCGAAGCAAGCTTAGATAAATCACCATAGCAACACAGCCAAAAATTTAAACCTGCTCCCGGGCAGGCTTACTGAACTTCACTGGATAAGCTGGCCACTCCCACCGGACAAATACGGCAGCTCCCTTCCTCATTGATGAAGGAGCAATATTAGTTATATTAGTTGTATAGGGAGAGAGTTCAGAGAAATCATCATCATCGTGTTGAAAGCACTCATAATTACATGACAGTGTTATTAGTACACCATACATATCATTATTGTAGAACATGATTAAGGTGATCGTGATGAGAATACAGAGAATCACACAATTTATTTTCACTGCTTCAATTGATTGAATTTCTGATTATGAATAATACATACGTACTGATCCGCCCATACACATATTCAAACTCCTAGTAATATGGTAATCTACACATATATACACATATATAGTACATGATTCATACGTGCATACAGTACATATATCCTCATAAGTATATATTTATTCGTAAATTTAATCTGATTGATTTGGGTGATGAAGCACTTAAAATTTGTCGATACATTTTCTCAACACTGACGCATTTAACTTGTCTGATATATTTGCAACGCTTATGTCTCTCAGCGGGGGCGATGTTAAGATGTGTTCACGGCAACAATGTTGCAAAAACTTTGGAATAATCGCAATGCGTTTGCTGTGAATGACTACGGTATTGACTTCCTCATATGCGTTCATGTTCATCTCCTGCTTCTCAGCAGAGGAATAAAAAGAGGTTCCTCTGAGTTCATTGTCCATTGTACTGTTAGAACATGGTGGTGTCAGTGCTCCATTATTATCCCTTCTGAAGAGGAGCGGGCGCATTTATCCAGATGACTGACGTCTGGCTAGAATTAACAAGACCGTTTCAGTGCGGATCAGCCGTGAAGAAACACAGACAGCCTGATGTCAATCATCTCGCTAATTTAAGATGGAGATTAGGACATTTGCTTGACTTTGTTTAGCAAGGTACGAGAAAAGGGCCCTGGTCTGTCCAATTTAGCTTTGTTATTACTTCTCTGCGGCCGATTGCTCTTCTTCAAATGGAATAAGGTAATTATTTCTCCCCAGGCCAATTACAATGGATTTAAGGCTACTGGCGTTGAACATGCAAGTAAAGGGCCATGTGTTTCTCTAAATAAAGGAAAAACACACACATGTGTAAAGACATGAACAGACCCACACATGATACCTTTCCCCCAGAGAGATGCAGATACCAAGACAGCAGCAATGGCGCCTACAGCAGTTAATTGGCTGAAAACTAATCCCCCTTATGCAATGAACACACATGTTTAGGAAGGGAGGGCTGAGTCCCTTATAGAGCGACACATTCAGACATTACATGAGGGAGGAGAGCACGCGTCTGAGAAGAATCCAAGTCATCACCTGAAACTACGGCTACGGTGTCAAAAGACATTTCATAAAACCCATTTCACAAAACATAATGCCATTTCAGAAAACACAACAACATTTTACAGCAATGGACCAACACTGTTCTTCTTTTGGATTCAGGTCGGGATGATTTGATTTGTATTCTGACTGCTTCTCTCGGGATGAATGAACAACCCAATCTGAGACGAGGAATCATTGCCACATACATTCCTCAATGTTGTTGTGTTTTCTCTTTTTCTGTTGTGTTTTGACCATGGACTGTATATATATATATATCTATATATATATATATATAAATATATATATATAGATATATATATATATAGATATCTATATATATATATATATATATATATATATATATATATATAGATATAGATATAGATATATAATATCAGGGCCACCACACAAAGCAAATATCAAAAGGAGAATAATTACGTACTCATCCTCCTCCAGCTTCAGTCTTTCATGAATTGATTGATAAATGTTATTCTTAATCCAATAAATATCATGCATTTCAAGATGAACTCCTTAGTGAACTAGAACATGTTTTTCTTTTCATTTCATTATTGAAATGCAATATGTTCCATTCTTTATAAAAACCTGAGGCCTTGAGAGTAAGTCTGCTGTTTCCTTATTGTTCTGATTGTGAACAAATCCCATGGCAACACCAAAATACTGTCTCACTTCCTGTCTGTAGCTCTCAAGCCCATTTGTTCCTGAAGATGTACATCTTTAAAATCACAAAGTTCACCCACTAAATATCCATAACCGCTTATCCCATTCAGGGTTGCGGGACATCGTCTCATAAAAAAACTAAAAAAACTAAAAAGAAACCAGCAAACAGTAGTTAAAAAAAGGTAAATATTTTTTTTGTGGAAGGATTTGTCCTGATTGACTAAGACGTTGGGATTTAGGTATTGTAAAATAACATAATGGAAAAACATTTAAAGTATTTATTCAAGAACATTTGTATTCATCAATTCATTTGATTGTATCTATAGTGATAGAGGAGCAATACGCAGACTCATTGTCAGCTAGTTGTTAAGAGCAGCAGAGTTTCCGTTGGTATTCATAGGATTTCTTAACAATAGAAGAAAGACATCAGACGCATGAATGTGAGTACATTGTAGTTCAGAACATAATGAGATAAGTTTTCTTTATAACAGCTTTATGATACACACACGCATCCTGATGCAACTGAGATTTGGGTTTTTATGATAATCAAAATCCTTCTCTGGAACATCTTGATAGAATATTGACTGTTTGAGACGATGCAGTTTACACTCGTGTACATTTACTGTTGTTTCCTTTACTTTATAACCTAGTTTCTAGTTACCATGGTTACCCCATGCTGGATATCTAGAGAGGAAGAGAGAGAGAGAGAGAGAGAGAGAGAAATGGAGAGGGAGAGAGAGAGAGGGAGAGAGAGAGAGAGAGAGAGTGGTAGAGAGAGAGGCAGAGAGGGAGAGATAATTGTTGTGAAATCCCTCTGAATATTATTTAGTTCAACTGGAATTAGATTCGGTTATCGGTTGTTCAGTTTAATACATAATAAATACACGTGAGCTGATGAGCACCTTGTAGCTAAGAAGAAGATGACTGTTGTTCCAGCACTCTATGAACAATATGATCACATGGTATCATGAGGATCACATGGTATCATGAGGATCACATGGTATCATGAGGGTCACATGGTATCATGAGGGTCACATGGTATCATGAGGATCACATGGTATCATGAGGGTCACATGGTATCATGAGGATCACTTGGTATCATGAGGGTCACATGGTATCATGAGGGGTCACATGGTATCATGAGGATCACATGGTATCATGAGGGTCACATGGTATCATGAGGATCACATGGTATCATGAGGGTCACATGGTATCATGAGGGATCACATGAGGGATCACATGGTATCATGAGGGTCACATGGTATCATGAGGGTCACATGGTATCATGAGGGTCACATGGTATCATGAGGGATCACATGAGGGATCACATGGTATCATGAGGGATCACATGGTATCATGAGGGTCACATGGTATCATGAGGGGTCACATGGTATCATGAGGATCACATGGTATCATGAGGGGTCACATGGTATCATGAGGATCACTTGGTATCATGAGGATCACATGGTATCATGAGGGGTCACATGGTATCATGAGGGGTCACATGGTATCATGAGGATCACATGGTATCATGAGGGATCACATGAGGGATCACATGAGGGTCACATGGTATCATGAGGGTCACATGGTATCATGAGGGATCACATGAGGGATCACATGAGGGTCACATGGTATCATGAGGATCACATGGTATCATGAGGGGTCACATGGTATCATGAGGATCACATGGTATCATGAGGGATCACATGAGGGATCACATGAGGGTCACATGGTATCATGAGGGTCACATGGTATCATGAGGGATCACATGAGGGATCACATGAGGGATCACATGGTATCATGAGGATCACATGAGGGATCACATGCATGTGGTTCTCTGGAAGCTACTGAGTCTGAGGTTTAAGGCCAAGAGGCTGAGCCATGCCAGCGGCTCTGAGGCTGTACATGCGATGCTTATCCCCCTGCAGAATAACATACATGACCAGAATGACATGGCTAACATGCAGCTGTGGAAGTGAAGGACCATAAGGGCCAGGACTCTTTTTTTATTATTTATTCACACGCGCATGTCTGTTGGTATCAGAAATGTCTTCCTACCTCTCTAATAATTCCTATGTGTCTATTATTTATTTTAGCATATTCTTTTAGCATGTGTTATACTCTGACTATGCATCTTCTATTCAGGTCTGTGATATATTATGGGATGCCAAGAGCCTGGAATCAACACCAGCAGCCAGACTGGTGCATGCAGAGCTGAGGAGTGAGAGCTATTCTTCACAGTTTTAGGAGCAGTCAGGATGTTCTTATTTATTATGCAGCAGGATAAAGAGTCTAAGCTACAAAGAGATATTAGGTTAGGGGTCCTACTTCAAACCCTCTTTTGACTAGTTATTTCATTATTTCATCATCATCACAGCCTTCGTCTAAATTATTTAAATTCTATAAATCCAAGAGCAGATTAAAAACACTTCTGATTTTATTTGTTCTCAAATAACAAAGTGGCAAACTGTTTATTATTTACTTCGCAAAAAGGACGTGAACATTGCATCGACAGCCTTAATCCTCAGGGGACCGTGAATGTCTCTGACAAATTTTCCTGACAATCCATCAAATAGTTGTTGATTCAGTTGAGGCCACGTTGGGTAATTATGGAATTATGTCATGAACATATTTTATCAGAACTGACTAATAACAAAATACAAGATATACTGTGAACTGGACCTGAATTAAAGTAATTGTCCAGTTGTTTGTATGAACAGAAAAGCCTATATTGAAGATGGAAAGGACCATTGTGTAGCATTTCAGGGGTTCTATTAGCATTAACGGAATATAATATTCACTTCAGCTTAGCCCTTCAAATATACAAAGGAAGACGGTCCACTTCATGAAGGCGCTATTCGTTAGCTCGGTCCTACTGTGCTGTCAT
Source organism: Taurulus bubalis (assembly GCF_910589615.1). NCBI lineage: Eukaryota > Metazoa > Chordata > Actinopteri > Perciformes > Cottidae > Taurulus > Taurulus bubalis. Next base: position 3,301,255 of record NC_136591.1, read on the forward strand.
CAGCTACCACTGTGCGCTCATGTTCTGAAACCAGTGCTCGCTTGAACCCCAGCTAATTACAGCCACTTAATGAGTGAACTTAAAACTTCATTCACAAGTTATAGTAAACAATAGCTGAGGTTCAATCATTTGATCTGGATTGATCACGTGTGAACTACATTGTTTATGTGCGAGCTAATCGTACAACGTTAGCCGAGGTTAGCTGCAGAAAAGAATTTTCCATTGTGATCTTTTGAGTTACGACCCGAATCCTCGATAGAGTCTTCTGCCCTGAAGCCAACAAGCATGTTTGATCGTTGGCTTCAATCAGTGTCGTGCAGCTGAAACAATAATCCTGGTATGATGCACTTCTAGAAATTATACACATGCAAAGAAGATTGTTATTAGGTTACAGGAGGTTCACCACTTTGATTACAAGATATTGACTCTCAGCTCATGAATAACCCGTATTTGAATATTCCCAATGTATTACCATGGAAACAGAGCTCATATCTACGACAAAAATGCATCAGTAAATTAGATAGAGTGCTTCAGCATCCTCAACACATTTATATTCATTTATCAATCAATAACCGATTTATGCACCACAACATTCTTCCTAATACGTTGTCCCTCTTTATGCCGCTACTAGTATTTATATTACTACTATTAAAAAGTGATGGTGTAGCAATACCTGCATTTGTATTGAACTGTTCAGTAAGGGACATTCAATTTGGTATTGGTCATTATTTCGGTAAGCCCCTTCACCCAAACAGCTGTTTATGTCTACTACTCGCATACAAGGGGAAAAAACAGTTGCTATCAGATGTAGCAGCGATGTAGCATGCTAGTTGGTTTAGCTTGGTAAGTAAACTGAAGTCAGGTTTATCTATAGTATAGTAAAGTATAGTAAGGTATAGTATAGTAAAGTAAAGTATAGTAAGGTATAGTATAGTAAAGTATAGTATAGTAAGGTATAGTATAGTATCACTGCGGTTCGATCTGCAGTTTGTTTCTCGGCTCCACTTCGGGATCGATTTGTGATTGGGCAACTCACTTAACCCCCAAAATGGGTGTGGTAGCTCCTCCCATCAGTGTATGAATGAGTGTGAATGAGTGAATGATGACATGTAGTGTTAAGGAGCTTTGAGTGGTCGGAAGACTAGAAAAGAGATATAAGTACAGCTAATTTACCATTTATAGTACAGTGCTGTATAGGATAGTATGGTATAGTATAGTATGGTATAGTGTTGCATAGTATTGTATTGTATAGATCATAGTATAGTTTAAAGTACTATATTATAGTACAGTCCTACAGTGTAAAGTATAGTAAAGTACAGTGTAGTATGTATGCTACGGTATACAAGTAGGATTATATAGTACATAGTATATATGGTAATGTGAGGTTCAGAATGGCATGGTATGTATTGAATAGCATAGTATATTATAGTTTAGTATAGTATATTATAGTACGGTGTAGTATGGTATAGTAAAGTTTAATATAGTATAATAAAGTTTGGCATTGTATATTATATTATAGTACAGTGCTGTATAGGATAGTATAGTATAGTTGAGTACAGTATAGTAAAGTGCTGTATAGGATAGCATTGTGTAGTATAGTATAGTTGAGTACAGTATAGTACAGTATACTATAGTAAATAGTATGGTATAATATAGTAATGCATAGTAAGGTATATTATAGTATGGTATTGCATTGCATTGCATGCTATGTATAGTATGTATGTATAGTATAGTGTAGTATACTGCTGTATAGTATAATATAGTATAGTATATAATAGTACATTATGTTATAGTAAAGTATAATAAAGTAAAGCATAGTAAGGTATATTATAGTGTGGTATTGCATTGCATTGCATATCATGCTATGTATAGTACGGTATGGTATAGTGTAATATACTGTAGTATAGTATAATATGTTATAGCATAGAATATAATAATATAGTATGGTATGTATAGTATGTTATAGTTTAGTATAGTATGTTGTAGTATAGTATGATATGTATAGTATAGTATGATATGTATAGTATAGTATGGATCACAAGGTATAGTAAGAGTACAATAAGGTTGAGTAAATTACTACATTACAGTACAGTAAAGAATAGTTAAGTTATTAATACATTTCAGCAACATGAAATCCTGAATTACTGAAAACCCAACAGAACTATCTTTACTGTTGAACCCTGAGAGACAGAGCAAATCAACACTATTCTCACTGTGTCTCATATCCTGCACACTTAAACACTCATCATTCTTTGGCTTCTAACAGGCACTCAGACACAGCGGAGACACAACACCAATCAACACTTATCTCAAAATAACTGCCAGTGAAATAGCAATATGTTGCTGTGTGGTATAATACTGTCAGCCTGTATTTTAATGTATTTGATGATCATATTCACAATTGGCTATAACTTCATCTTAGAGAATTGTACCTTTTTTTGAGGGAGTGGCCCTTTTTTTGGTAATCTATTATTATATTAGTATTATCTATTATTGTTTCAAACTAAAACAAATGGTGTCAATTATATGTTGGGAAACTACTGTTTCAACAATGTAGAAATATATGACTTTTACTTAAGTGCTGCTTTGGTATACCACTCACTTTAAAAGACTGCAGGTTTATGTGTGTGATATAAAAGTAGTTCCGGCTAATGAAGTACTTTATTTCCCAAAAAAAGAGACCATTACATCATCTAAAGCTCAAGCACTTAACAGTCATCCCTCTTGTCTTATAATAATATCGACCAAGCTGCAGGTTTACGTCAAGACCACTTACAGTGTGACCTAAAGGCTGCTGCTCTGGATTTGACAGGAATAGTCTGTTGTTGGCTCTGCATTATGTATCTCGAACCGTCGTTCCGTCGTGACATTTGCTCGCATCGTCCCCGGGTAACCACGTGGGCAGAAGCGTCAATCCATAACCCAGAAAGGTCAAGTCATATTGATCTCACTATGCAAACTCGCTCCATATTCTCAGAGTCCAACCTCCAAAGTTGCAGGTTCAGGTCAAACATTTTCCGCCAGAACTCGTCATCCTATTCGGCTGCAGGAATTTGGCAAACTGACAAAACAGACTTCGCTCCCAGCGATGGACCGACGGACAGAGGCTGTTCATCCGCCTGTTGGTGATCATTCCGCGGTGCGTAAAGCGCGCGCTCGGGAGGGTGGGGACTTTGTTTGGAGAGGCAGGGCCAGAGAGCACGGGACGACTCTCAGCATCCACAGGTTGCCGCGCGCCTCTCTCCTCTCCTCTTCTCTGAGCATCACTGCAACCCAGATGGAGATAAACTAAGGAGTCGATAGACTCAGGACATGGACTGCACATATAAGCTCGTGAGCAAAAATGCCAAATCCACAGCCTAGGGGGAACTCGATCATAACCAGCCATATTGCATTGCATTGCGCAGGACTTTTCTGCCGTAAAATCCTATGTCAACGTTTCTCCCGAGGACTCTGCGTTCTTGTCGAGACCACCATGCCACAGGTCCCTCGCCACAGCGGCATCGCCGTGATAACAGCGGCATAATGGCATGCAGGAGCGGCTGCTGCTGCGGCTCCGGGTCGATCAACGAGGACAACGCGAGGTTCCTGCTGCTGGCGCTGTTCATCATCCTCTACCTGCTGTGCGGAGCCGCGGTGTTCTCCGCGCTGGAGCGGCCGAAGGAGCGCGAGGCGAAGGAGCGCTGGACGCAGAGGTTCGAGCATTTCAGCCAGAGGTACAACCTGAGCAAGACAGACCTGGACAACTTCCTCAGGAACTACGAGGAGGCGAACGTGGCGGGCATCCGCGTGGACACAGTCCGACCTCGATGGGACTTCGCCGGCGCGTTTTACTTCGTGGGGACTGTGGTGTCAACCATTGGTGAGATGGAGAGACGGGCAGTTAATAAGAAAGGGTGCCAAACGTGCTCTCTATCATCTTTTTCTGAAAAAAAAAAACATTTCAAAATCCACGTCTGAATATGTCTTTGAATCCTTATGAAATATGTGCTTGTGTGCCTTTGCATGTTATTACAACTTATGTCATTTACCGAAAATGTGACTCACTTTTACAAAATGTTTTGCAAACACTCCAAACTCCCACGTCAAGGCGATTTATTATTCACGCTACAAGAGCCAACAATTGTAGAAAATGAATCATAAAGCTAACCCTCTCACTGCAGTTTGTGTTGCTAGAAGCCATGTAAGTGATGGTTGTCATAGCAGTTAATGGCTCTGGTCCATGTAGTTGTACTGGTCAGCCATAGTGGGTCAACCATCCAAATCGGCAGGGCGTAATGTGTGTGTGTGTGTGTGTGTGTGTGTGTGTGTGTGTGTGTGTGTGTGTGTGTGTGTGTGGTCTTACCATCATACTGTACTTGCTACCTCCATCTTCGAACTGCTTTCATTTTGATCTCCACACACCTGTAAAGTTCCGGGCCTCTTGCAGAGTTTTGATGCTATTGTAGTGACAACATCTATGAACAGGTAGTCCAAACCTCCTCAGGGGGAGGTCCTGTGACAGTGGGTGTCTCCACATTTTGCCAGGACGACTCACACACACACACACACACACACACACCCACAAGGTCAAAACAACAGGGCGTTTTTTTTTATTGAAATAAGACCGCCGCTTTCCTCGATATCTGTTAATCTTCTCTTAACAGACTTTAAGTCATTTTTAAGGTATCATTGGCTGTGCAGCATCTCTTGGTCGGTGCTTAGTTCCACATCTGTGGTCGCTGTCAGTTGATTCATGATGATTGGCAGTTTGACAGGCCCTCTGATCAGATGGGCATCACCATGCATATGAGAGGTGGGTTGCTGGAGTACCTGACCGTATTAATGGTGGCATAAAAAGTAAAAGATTGCTACAGTGATCTCCCGTGATTCATACAGCCACTGACATTAAAAAAAAGGAAAATACACATGTTCAAATCAAACACATCATTGTCATAAGATCTCTGACAGTAGCAGAGATAACCACACACTTCATGCCATGTTTCATCAAGTAGTGCTGCATCACTATAAGATGACAGTTGTCATATGATGTCATCATTGCTGTCATGGATGCTGTATATCGTAATACCTCGCTTTCTATTCTGTTTACGGACGTTTACAATCGCAGAGATGTTCCATCATTTAATTTATGTCAACTCTAATTAATCTAAGCAATCACTCTTCATGCTTTCCTTCCTTTCACTCTCAGTTTTACAAGCACATCAATATTCCTATCCTCAAGGAGAGTACAGTGTGCATCCGTGCATGCATTATTAAATAGAAGTGTGGCATCTTTTACATGCATGATCAGAACATAGGGCGACTGTGGATCAGCGGTAGAGCAGGGTCGTCCTTCAATCAGCAGATCGGCGGTTTGATTCCCAGCTCTCCCAGTCCATGTCGATGCGTCCTCGGGGAAGACACTTAACCCCAAATTGCTTGAGCTGTTCCTGGGTATGACTGGTTTGTTAGAGTCCTATAAGGCAGAACTTTGAGTGGTTGGAAAACAAGCAGAGCTGTACAGTCCATTTAGCATAACATATGCAAATATACTTGCAGTGGGGATTTCTCCCCAGAAAAGGAAGTGGAGGGAGTATCGCAGCCCTGAGGCTGGCTCCTCTTACCGATTACACTCAGTGTCAGTGACCCTAATGAGGTCCAGCATATGAAAGGCACCTGTTGGCATGGCCTCACTCCTTTCTTGGCCCTGGTCCTGGCCTTGTGGCGGCTCACGGTTCACCTGCTGCTGTCCATTGCGTATCTTGGACTGCTCAATGAAATGAGCAAAGAGTTACCTCTTAAATACATTAATGACACCGTCACAGAAGCTCTCATGACGTCTTTAGATTCGCTTGCATCGGCATGGTCATATGCGTTATTCAAACAGAGACATGTAGGCATCCCCAGTCTCAAGACTATCAGAAGGTCACTTGTAAAGCAAACGTAGGTCAAATGAGAAGCCTTTGCACAGTAAATGGTTAATAAACAGAACATATGATTCGTAATATAACCGCGAAACAGTAATTGATTAAGAGTAAATACGTTTTTTCTTCCAAGATTTTGCTTTTTTTCTGCATGTTTTTTGTTGTAATTATGTTAAACATGTTATGCTTTAAAGACACACTGATGTGTGTGTCTTTAAAGCATAGTTTAGGGTTGTTAAAGTTGAAATGTGTTCCCCCTAAGGCCCCGCCACATACTGTTCGTCCTCCTGTTTAGAGTTTGGCAGACGTAGATGCCTCAGTGGATTTTTTTAATTGACCTAATTAAACACAGTGCATAGATTGGCTTACTTTCTCGTTTAAAGCAATACTGTAGCTACAGAATATAAATGTTGGTTAATGTGCTCATTCTGAGATGAAGAAGAGGAGAGGATCATTACCACTCTCATGCATCTGTTAAACCTGTAGCCTGGAGAGTTGTGAAGAGGGAGAAGAGATTCAGAAATCCCAACAGTCCCTAGTCAACATCGCATTTCACTCAGCATACAAAACAATGAAGCGAAAACACATCCCTCAAAATCCGTCCCGCGAGGCTCGATTGCAGCGTTTGGAAGAAAAGTTCACCTCAATAAGCACCTTGACGAATCTGAACGCGGAGGCGATCAAATCCTCAGAGAAGGTTTTTCCCTGACACGAGATGCAGTGACATGTGTCTGTGCTATTCAAGTGAAAAGAGCTCAGGAAGTGTGTGTTCAAGTTTTCAACAATGTGGTGAGCAGACAGAGAGACAGACGGTGCTTCGTCGAGCTCTCGGTGCTAAATGAGGGATGAAAAAGGAGACGAGGATCACTGAGATTGCTTCAGTCGATTGAAAGCCCTCTCAGTTTGACTCCCGTTCTGCTCATCTGTCTTTTCACGAGAGACAAAGTAGAAATCACACACTGGCAGAGTCTGAGTCAAAACAGCGTAATGGGTTCGTCTTACCTACAAGAGAAAATGATCAAATTGAGATGCGATGGGTCCCCAGTGGGTCTTTCACACTGCAGGGAATACAGTGAAATGCTAGACTGACTCACACGTTGGGACTGATTGTTGGGATGTGCTTGGACTGAAAACACCTCCATCCGCCTCTTTATGTGAGTTTCAAAGAGACGGGGAGAGACGGAGATTGTGTCACCAATGGCAACCCAGCGGATCAAAGTAGTTTTAGGATGTATAGTTTTTATGGTAATGCCCCTTTTTTACTCGTGAAAGTGTGTGTTAACCTTTGCAGCCCATTATCGGACAAGAAAATGATAAATTAGTCAAGTGACGTTTGCTAAAGGATCTCTGGAACCACAGCGTTGATTAACTTCATCTCAATTACTGAAATACAATAAAGCCTTGTGGGAAGAGTTATAGCTGAAAAATAAACTTACTGTTAAGTTTATGTAATTACATACACAACATCGCTGTCATTTCTGGGCGGCGGCCGTAACGTTCACTAGAAATTCCGAATGCGGCCGGACAGTTTTTTCCCCTACTTTTTTCCTACTCCCTTCGACATTCGACTCTGCAGGCTTCTGTGATCGTGGGAGGTTTCTTCGAATGCGTCACACGTCTTAAGCAGTAATGTATGCAAAGAATAATACCCAGCATGCCCCAATCCGAGCAACTTTAGGCATAAAGGTTTTAACTTTTCCATTTTTGAACCGAACGACACATTTTTTTGACTAAAACCCCTTGGTAACAGGCCAATGCGTTGTTTTATTGTGATTATTCTTCCATATTCTGATTATCTTTACAAAGAGGGGTCTTACAACTCTGCAGGTTGTTGTTTAGGCCTTGAACCATGGAGTTGGAAAAACTCGGGGCCGGCTCGAAAAGGCATTTTTGGGAAATCTTGCTCATATCATGCTGGATGTTCATAGTTATAGTCAAAATATGTTATAAAATTATTATTTTTTCCCACTTGTGTGTGTGTGTGTGTGTGTATCAGGGTTCGGGATGACCACTCCTGCCACCATTGGAGGAAAAGTCTTCCTGATGTTCTACGGCCTGCTCGGCTGCGCGGCCACCATCCTCTTCTTCAACCTCTTCCTGGAGCGCGTCATCACCGTCATCGCCGTGGTCCTGAAGTCCTGCTACGAGCGACGCCATAACAAAGCTGCGCTGCCGCCAAATATCCAGCAGGGCTCCGGGAGAAACGGATCCGGCGGATCCGGGGGAAGTGGAGGAAGCAAAGGACAAGATCCGGCTGGCTGGAAGCCCTCGGTCTACTGCGTCATGCTCATTCTCGGAGCGGCCGCCATCTTGGTGTCCTGCTGTGCCTCGCTCATGTATTCGGCGGCCGAGGGCTGGGGCTACCTAGACTCGCTGTACTTCTGCTTTGTGGCCTTCAGCACCATCGGTTTTGGAGACATGGTGAGCAGCCAGCGGCTCGTCTACGAGGGCCACGCCACGGCCGCGTATCGGCTGGGCAACTTCTTCTTCATCCTGACCGGCGTCTGCTGCATCTACTCCCTCTTCAACGTCATCTCCATTGTCATCAAGCAGGTCCTCAACTGGCTGCTGAGGAGGCTGGAGGCCCCCTGCCGCTGCTGTTTGCCCAGTAGGGGTCACCACCCCCACCGGCGACCCCGGTGGAACGTGGTGGCCCCGGGGCACCTGCGCGCCCGCAGGGACCCCTCCATTGAGACAGACGCCATCAATGAAAGTGAGACTGACAATGGCCGCAGGATGTCTGGAGAGATGATCTCCATGAGGGACTTCCTGGCAGCCAACAAGGTGAGCGCCTCCGGGCAGGAGGAGCAGAAAAGACACTCAGTCAATATTTGTCTCCCTCTTGTCTTTACCTCCTTATTCCCTCATTACTGCAGCTTTCTGCACGACTGTCAACGCAGAATGGAACATATCAAGTTACATATCACGGCCTGCGCGAACTTGAACGATCAATAGTGTAACAAAGGTTACATAGATTCATATTTTGAGGCTACATTTGTCTTGCGCTTCAAATCTATCTGAATACCAATGGCCTTACTCCACCGCTATCGCTCCTTCAACAGCCCTCCAAGCCACTCGGAGGTGTCAATTGTCCATGCATTTACATAACTGCTAGCCCTCTTTCAGACCAGACGCATGAGCAGTGTGAGCTGTTGAATGTCAAAGCAGTGCGCACTCACCGCAGGGTGATTCTGAACGGAACAACTCATGCTCAATGTTCACACCGGGGGATTATTCTGATGGAGAAGCCTGAAGGTTCTGACTGATAAGTAGAAGACTAAAAGGTGCACTGCTGCAAGGATGTGAATGCACTGATAATGAAAAGCAGTGATATGTGGAAACTAACACAGTGTACATTGCCGTAGATACCTTAAAGAAAGTAAATACAGAATACAGAGCATTTCTATTGCATTTCTATGGCTGAGCTAACGGTGCTAGCAGAGCTAACAGTGTTACGCTTTCCACGACGACGGCCGACAGCGGGGACTTTCTTTTTTATTGGAAAAATAAAAAGGCAATACATAGACATAACACCAAGAGGACAACAAAACAGAGAGGTGCAAGCTAGCAAAACATCATATATTCAGGGTATAGAAGTACGGTGTGTGTGTGTGTGTGTGTGTGTGTGTCTGTGTGTGTGTGTGTGTGTGTTTGTGTGTGAGTGTTTTTTATTTCATCTAAAAAAAATAGGGCAGATTTATATGTATGTGCGTGTGCGTGTATGCATGTACGTGGGTTTCAATTGGGTTTCAGGCTAAAAAAGAAGAAGAAAATTTGAATATTAATAGAACAGCGGAGACTTTCACGTGCACTAACATACACTAACATGCACTAACATGCACTAACATGCACTAACATGCACTAAAAGCCAGCGCTTACTGACCTGAGAGAGAGACTTCATCCTCAGCTCAGGAAGACTTCACTCCTTTATATCGTTACATAACAATTAGTTCTGTGGTGCTATATTAATGCTCTGAATTGCCGCATATACTGCAAATAGACCCTTGAAACAAGAGTGTGTTATAAACACATTTTCAGTACCACAACATTTATTTGAGGCATTTGTTTTAAAAAGATTTGACATTGACGATACAAAAGCCAACACAATGTGGGTGTCCACATTTTAATTAAAAGAAGAACTTGTTGATGCTGCTGCTCAATGTCCTTCAATCAGCTGAACATTCATGATCTGTTAAAGCCTTGGGAGTCGTGTTTGTGTCGTCTGAATTTGCACGCTGGAAGAATCCTGAGAAAGAGAACATATTTCATGGCGTTCCAGCCCAGGTTTGTTGAGACATTTCACTCAAAATGAGTCGTGGCGTTACAAAAAACACTCATTCAGCTCCTTTACGTTTGATTTCATATTGACTAAACACATGTAAAACAGAACAGCTGTGCACGGTCTCTACATATTGACAAATGAAACGGAAAAGGTTGATGTGTGGGAGAGTGAATATCGGGATTCTGCCACCTGTTCATTCATATTCGTCATCTTTGTTCACATGAATGGAAACACCAAAGGAGAGAAAACGCTCCGCCTGGGAGCCTCACATCACACCTGTGCAGTCAGACGTGCCTGCTGCCAACACTTTGTGTTCATCCTTGTTTTCAAGGCTCGCACACTTGACTTCCAAACAGAGACGGCACATGTTGTCTCTCCTCTGTTGACTTCTTTCTCCTCCTTGCAGGTGAATCTGGCGATTATGCAGAAGCAGCTTTCCGAGATGGCCATCGGTCACCCGCGGCAGTCCAGCTCCCGGCAGAACGGGTTCTCCGGAGGGGTGGGCGCCCTGGGCATCATGAACAACCGGCTGGCAGAGACCAGCGTGGACAGATAGGGAAGCAGTCCGACATGTAGGGACGCGCTGACACTGAGGACGGCCTTCCTGTAAGACAGAAGACTGGATTTATGACTGATTCATCTTTTCCATCGACCTCTCGCCGCTCCCCAATTCAAGAACAGGACTACATGAATGATACATGATAGTTTTCTGGCGTCTCACATCTGGACCCGGCTCAGCGTGCAGGAATGTTCTCCCGTGAGGAAGTCAGTTTCCATGGTAATAAAAGAGCCTGCTGGAGCCCTTGTATCTAAGCCTTAAAAACCGGATGCACTTCATGCTACTTCGCGCCTCAACTTCACAACATTCACCATGAGTCTAATCCGTGTCTGACATGAAGATAGCTTTATTCAGATGTTTGGTTTCACGTTGAGTTCTTTCATAACGCTGGTTATCATGTAGAAACAAGGATCAAATATATATATATATATACATATCTTTATTTAAAAGGGACCATGTACAGTTAAAACATACATGTCACCATGTGATGCACTGTACAAGGTTGTAGCTACAGCTAATTCACATCTGTAGTCCCTTGACAGACCATAATAAACATAAAACAAGAGCAAACAGGATAAAAGACACAATACAACATTATATGTGGGGAGAAGAACACACAATACAAAGCTACAGTACAGCACATTAAAAATAAGTAATAAAAACCGTTAAAAATAAGTAATACAAACCATTAAAAGTAAGTAAAAGAACATTAAAAGTAAGTGATACAAACCATAATAATTTTGCTCAAGGATTACAGCGCTGACTAGCTTTCAACCGATTTTTTTAATTGTTTTTAAAAGTGCTGCAAATGCATGGATAATTGAATGTTTACCTATAATGCAGAATGCTTAATTTTACAACTATCAAATTTAAAATGGCAACATATAAATATATCGTTCACAGCATGATTCACATCTGTATTATTTGCCATTTATTAGCCTCAATCTTGGCATTGCTTTCATTCATTATCAGGACCAACAGAAGACAAACCCCTTCTGGCTCAATTGGGGATGTTCAGTGTCTGAGATGACGCCTCTTCTGTGAGACTGCTGTTCATGTTGTCGTTTGCTGAACAGACATCTCCACAGCCTGACGTATGCAGGCAGTGATACAAGTCGCTCCGGGGCTTATTATTTGATCGGAGCGCAGCGTGTGAGGTGAATGTTTGACCTGTAGTCTGGATTCACTGCAGGTGCACGACCCAAAAGGACGAAAGACAGACATTGTTCGACCGACTACGTGGAGTCTGTGAGATTGTAGAAGAACATCTTTATTCTCTCTGAAAATGTATCTGAGAGGCAATTACAGGGTGAGAACCCTGCAGGGCTCTGAGCTACACCTGGCTTAAGTGGCTCTGATTTCCAGAGAACGAGAGCAGAGAGACGACCTCGCAAACCTGCGAAGAAAGAATGTGCAATAATGTTTTTGTACAGGGTCGGCATGGATTTTCTTATTTTAAAAGGATGATTTTAAATTGTTGTGAGAATGCTATATCTGTGAGTCATCTGTTGCGAAATCCTTTTCCGTTCACAGCACAAGCTGAGAAGGAAGTGCGATGCAGACGCTGCGCTAACGAAACATATGCAGAGTGGAGAAGGTATGAATAGAAGAAAGGACGTTTACATTCCAGCCGTGCATCTCTGCGGTTCTCAACCTTTTTTCAGTGTGAAATTCAGCAAAGTACCCACTAAGCAGCAAAGCATTTTTGGTTAAAAACATAGACGTAATACACAGCGCTGAGGCATCGGTGTCAGATTTAATATAGAATATAGCAAATTCAGTTTATGAACTTACACTTATATTTATTGAATATTTATTAAGTAACTATTTTTAAAGGATTTTTTGAATGGATGCTAATTGTAAGTATATATTTGTTAAATCTCACGTACCTCATTTGAGAACCACTGGTTTAGCACAATATCATGGAGGCTGTTAGTCATGAAGCAGAATCTAATACACGGTTCTTGTTGGTTTTATATTGTCTGCTGTAAACAAAGTCAGCCAGGGAAAGCCTTTTCAAACGTTGCTCACTGAGCTTACGTTTGCGCAGTTAGCTATATCTCGCTGGACAAATCCCCAAATACTGACATCCAGTATCTTATACCAGGGTTCTTACGCTCATGGAAAACCTGGAAAAGTCATGGAGTTTTAAAAATGTTTGTTTCCAGGCCTGGATAAGTCCTTGCAAAAAATAAAATCCCCATAGTTTTGTAAAAGTCATGTAAATGTGTTATATTCATGTGTTCATGTCGTTCATTTACGCTGAGTTTGAAATAATGAATATACTTTTAAAAGAAAGACGCTCAAAATATAAGCAGGCATACATACAGGCATTTATATTAATGTTTATTCTTTTAATCAAACTATTGTCTCATTCATTTGTGTCATTTAAGATTTGCTGTATGCTTTGTATTCTCATTGTTAGTTTAAATACTACATTTACTCACTTTTTACTGTTTACACCCAGATTTCACTAAATGTTTGGTTATGGAAATTTGGTTTAAAGTCATGGAAAAGCCATGGAGATTTGGTTAAAAGTCATGGAATTTGTTTATAAGTCATGGAAATTTGGTTAAAGTCATGGAAAAGTCATGGAATTTGGTTAAAAGTCATGGAAAAGTTATGGAATTTGTTTAAAAGTCATGTACATTTGGTTTAAAGTCATGGAAAAGTCATGGAAACCCACTGGTCAGAATGTGTATGAACCCTGTTACCCTGCAAACAAATTCCTGTTTGTTACTGTCTGTTTGTGTATATATGTGCTCAAGTGTGTGTGTGTGTGTGTGTGTGTGTGTGTGTGTGTGTGTGTGTGTGTGTGTGTGTGTGTGTGTGTGTGTGTGTGTGTGTGTGTGTGTGTGTAGAGGATGGAGGCGTACAGATGCAGACCTACAAAGACTCTTTGTTAAATCTCTTTTCTGAGTCACCACAACTCCCAGATAATTACTCCACTCCACACAGACAATATAAAAACACACCAAGGGAACAGTCATTTAACGGAGTGGTTTTGTATTGCTGCGCTGCAGAGGTCTCCGTGTTACACCGCCATCCATGGCTCAACGCTACGACACATACATGTCTGACCAGAGGCGTTAGCTGTAGCCCTGCGCTAGTAGCTAATTATCATGACTTCATTAGGATAGGTGGAATGCATTGTCAAAGTTGTGTGCATACTATTAATTGATCATGAGTGTGACTGGAGGGTAAATAGCACGCGAACCAATAAAATAGTGTCTGAGAAAACCGATGGTGTGAGATCCAGGTAGCACATGGTGCTAATCCAACATATGCACAGTGAACACTGCATTTGTTCAGAAAAGCGCCCATGTTTGAGACATTGTGCAGGACTGAGAATGCTGTCATTAAAGTCATACATAACACTCTCCCCTGTTTGGTTAAGTTTGAGTCTTTCAGTGTTAACATGTTCTACATTGACCTAAACGTACAATAAATGCCATGAAGTCTTAATACATTACAGGAATCAACTGACAGTGCGTGTGTTGTCATGATGAAATGTCATCATGACAACACATGAAATGTAATGTTCATTAAAATGAGTTTAATAAAGTTGAAAACAACAACACAGTGTGCTATAACAACACAGTGTGCTATTCTAATGAATGTAGATGGTGACGTATATCTGACAGCTGTGGAAGCTGCACTGACAATTTGATTTCATCAAACTATACTATAGCGTGACTCTCGCTAGCTAAATACACATCATATATGAGTTATTCTGTGGAAAACCTTACTGCTTTTTCTTTATTACTTTTTTTATATTGCTTATTGCTTATTTAAAATACGTGTTTTTATCTTGTTTCTTTTTTACTAGCACTTTACCTTATGCTGCTGTAATCCCAGTTTCATCACTGCGGAATAATAAAGTATTCTCTTATTTTATATATATATATATATATATATATATATATATATATATATATATATATATATATATATATATATATATATATATATATATATAGCCATATGAGTTTTTCCCCTTAACTTTTGTCCCTTCGTATTGCCGTCCCCTCTGACGTCACTTCAGTGCGACAAGTAACAATGGTAAGTGAGCAAGCAGTTTTCTCTCCGGCTCGTATTTGTATTTTTTTAAAACGCTTTCTTCGTTAGTACAGCCTTGCTCATAGTGCTCGACATGTTGCCGTGCGTGCTGCCATGTAACTCCAGGTGTTTTCACGTCCTTTTTGTGAATTCTAACGGAATTAGAAGTAGGTTAGCGCCTGCTAGCCGAATGCTAACGTTAGCTACGTTAGTTTGTCTCTCGTTTGGCAGCAGTCGTTGTGCTAGCTGTAATTGTCACAGTCATTCATGTTATAAAGGTAGCCTTGTCCCTTTTTTGAAATGTGTGATGTTATATCGTTGATGACAATGTTACAGTTAGTCTCTCCAGTAATACACGGTAGCATGTTGAATGTAGCTATCCTGGCTGGTATGGTAACGGCGCAGTAAGCTAACGTCAAGCTAAATGTAAACAGCTCAGCTACTGAGCTTTACAAAGGGACATATCGAGCGTTATCTTTAAAAGGTCATAATGCACTGTTAGATGCGCTTCCTCTCAGCTTCATTCACCCATGTCTGCTATTATTTTAGGGACAAAGCCAGAGTGGAGGCCACGGCCCGGGAGGAGGCAAGAAGGATGACAAGGTGAGGATGACACAGCCTCTGTTGCTAGTGTCTGAACTGGTTATATTAGCCACATATTCTTCTTCTGTGTGGCCTCTGATCGAAACGAACTCGTTCATTATTTGCACTGAAATTCATTTTAATGATTTTAACTGATATTTAGGATGGTTTTAAATCACAATTAGAGCTGCAATATGTGATCAAAATTAAAGTAATTGCCTGATATGTATCTACTCAATAAAGTAAGTCACGTTTATTTATATTGCTCTTTTCACAGACAGTTAAAAGAGCATAGTAAAATACACATTAAAAGATGGAGCAGTAAGAAACACAATAAAACAAATAATGAAAATAAATTCAGTTTATTTTATATAGCTCAACATCACAAATGCAAATTTGCCTAGGAGAAAAAAAACAAATATAAAGCCGGTCATAGAGCATGTATTCAACCATAAAGTACTAAGATTATTATTTTTTTGTGTTGCTTCAACTCTTTTTCTTCTTCTTCTCCCCTCACTATCTGATACACATGCTGTTTGCTAAACACTGTGGACCAGTGTAGACCACTGACTTTATTCCAAACCAGATGTGAAACGTTTTTAAAAGCTTCTGTACTCTGCATGTTAGTCCCTGTCATCAGTGTATACATTGTAAATAGATGTAAATGGGTGAATGATGACATTTAGTGTGAAGCACTTTAAGTGGTCGGACGACTAGAAAGCCGCTATACAAGTACAGTCCATTTATCATATCTTGTAGGGATGTTTGTGCCAAGGTAAACGACTATATTTAAAAACTGTACATGATGATTCTAGTTATTACCTTTTCTGGCATGTCATCCCACTTTGTCCCAATCAAAGGATAAGAAGAAAAAGTATGAGCCTCCAATTCCCACCAGAGTTGGCAAGAGAAAGAAGAAGACAAAGGGACCAGATGCTGCCAGTAAACTACCACTAGGTAAGGAAGGGAAATCTTGGGTGTGTTTTCTCTGTCTGGCAGCCTGTCTTTAACTGTCCTTATTTTGGCATTATTGAATAAAAAGAGACCACAAACTGATGTAAATTAGGGGGCAAAAGCATGGTATTGGCAGCTGTCTGTGAAACGATGCTTTTTTGGTTGGATACAACGTTTGTTTCAGTTTTTAATGTACACCTTACCTGTACCGGCCTGTTTGTCTTGCAGTCACCCCTCACACTCAATGCCGTCTGAAGCTGCTGAAGCAGGAGCGGATCAAAGACTACCTGTTGATGGAGGAGGAGTTCATCAGAAACCAGGAGCAGATGAAGCCTCTGGAAGAGAAACAGGAGGTCAGCCTTTGTGACACATGTGTCTAACTTATTTGTGCGCTGTTATATTTATATCAATAGTCCTGTTCTCTTTTTTTAACACACAACTTTAGTCAAACTAGAACATTACAGAACAGACCAAATCTTAACTTCTCCTATATTTCTTGTATCATAATCCTGGTCTTATCTTTTTTGCAGGAGGAGAGGTCAAAGGTGGACGACCTGCGCGGGACCCCCATGTCTGTCGGCACTCTGGAGGAAATCATCGATGACAACCACGCCATCGTTTCCACCTCAGTGGGATCAGAGCACTATGTCAGTATCCTGTCCTTTGTGGATAAGGATCTGCTGGAACCGGGCTGCTCTGTCCTGCTCAACCACAAGGTAATACTTAGTGAGACTCTGTATTTAAGTTTACCCCATCAATCTAGGGTCAACAAGTATCCGACATTTCCCTAAAATACTTTAAAGAACACTTTTATAATCTCTGCGTCCTCCTTCAACTGTAATACAATTCACATTGGTCTTGTGTCTGTGTGTCGCTTGCAGGTTCATGCTGTCATCGGGGTGCTGATGGATGACACTGATCCCTTGGTGACGGTGATGAAGGTAGAGAAGGCCCCACAGGAAACCTACGCTGACATCGGCGGTCTGGATAATCAGATCCAGGAGATCAAGGTACAGTAAATATCGCCTGCCAGAATGATCTCCAAACACTTTCAGGGCATGAATAATTTCTTCATTACTAGTTCTCGAAACACAAATATGGACCACAGTATGGGAATACTTTTCGGAGCTTTCACTGTGACCTGTTTCCATTACATTGAAGGTTGAATTGTTAACGTATATAATAATGTTCCTTTGGCACTGAGGTTAACATGCAGTTTCTGTTGGTTTTGATAGGAGTCAGTGGAGCTGCCTCTCACACATCCAGAGTATTATGAGGAGATGGGCATAAAGCCTCCCAAAGGTGTCATCCTATATGGACCTCCTGGCACAGGTGAGTGTTTCATTAACATGTGAACAGTGGCTCCCAGAAAGAAAATCCCAGGCAGTTATACAAAGCAAAATGGAAAATTGTATTAACTTTACCTTCCACTCAGTTAATTGTACGCCCTTCATGAAGCACTGATAATATTTCCCTAATATGTGGTATCGCAGTCGTATATACATATCTACATATATAGCTTAACCTTCAAGATGTCAGTGTAATCACAGTTTAATCTTTTTCAAGTTAAATTCAGAGATTTGATTTCACTAGCAAATTCCATTTGGCCATTAGGGACATTTTTGAAAGGGCACCACAGCAGGGAAGGTGAGACGTTCCCCGGCCTCTCAGTAATGCTCTCCAGCCGTGCTACGCAGGTGTAACGACGCAAAACACCTTCAGCAATTGTAAAAAAGAACATATTAGCAAGGGGTTTAATTAAAGGAGCAGAATTAATCATGGGCCTCTGTGTGAATTTAACCTTTGTCACAGTGCACTCATCTGAAAAAAGTATTTTTTTTTTTTTAACAAATGTACAAATCAAATCCTCACTGAACAAGGTAGTTAAAATAAAAGGGTAAGTCAAGTGCACTTCAGCTTCTAGTGCATTTATATAGCACTGTGTGTTGTTACAAATGGAGGACCGTAGACATTTAATTACCGCGCTAAGGCAAGTGGGTGACTGATTTTTGAAGGCTTTGTGGACGTCAGTGCCTATGTGTTATTGTTCTTGAGAAGAGAACAATATTCTCGGGGGTAACGTGTATCATTTAACCTTCAGCTAACGTTTTTCTCACTGCAAAGCATCACTACAGAAAGTCATAGCACTAGCTTTCTGTTTACATCTGCTTCCTCATGAGGTGGTGCATTAATGATACCCTGTAGTGCGTGATGTGCTATCATTTCCAAATATTGCAGTGTGTGCATGTTGAGACTAGAGAACATTCTCCTTGTGTGTGTGATGCAAGGTGACGTTAAAACCCTGTAGTCAGTGCTGCTGGTGGTACTTCTTGGCATTTCTTTTTTTAAACCTTTATCACCTTTTTATGAACCTAGCTTATGAAACGACCAAATATATAACATCGCTGTTTATTTTTGTCAAAGGGTAACATAATAGATGCACAGAGACATTTATAGCCTCATCACTTATGATGGGGGTGTGATATTTGTATACAAATGTATTCATTACTGATTCATAAATATCTCTAAAATCCAGCCTTAGTGTGCTGTTCTACTCTACTAATAACTAATATTGGATGTTGTTGTACTGTGACACACTAATGTGTCTCTTTCCCCTCTGTTAGTGCTACAGTGATGTAGCTTTTGTGTTCTCATGCTAAAAGTATACTTGAAACTGTGGCACAGAATGAGTGTGTTGTGTAACAGGTAAGACGCTGCTCGCCAAGGCCGTAGCCAATCAGACATCGGCCACCTTCCTGCGCGTCGTGGGCTCAGAGCTGATCCAGAAGTACCTGGGAGACGGGCCCAAGCTGGTCCGAGAGCTCTTCCGGGTCGCAGAGGAGCACGCGCCCTCCATCGTCTTCATCGACGAGATCGACGCCATCGGTACTAAGAGGTACGCGGACGTCTGCTGAAACTATTTGAGACGGAGAACTTTAGAGCTGCAGAGCCGTAATAATGTCTGTCACCTTTAGTGTTAGTCTGAGCATCAGTACGTGTGATAACTGGCTATGCCGTGATATATTACAGCTTTATTTTTAGCAATACATAACACTGCATTGCAGGAGGATAAAGTTTGTTTTCAGGTGGGCATGAAGTAATGCCGCAGCTTTTAGCATTTCTGTCTTTCAATTGACAAAAAAGTTTCCAGACCAGTCGCAAAAAGCAGTGTAGAAAATACAATACATGTCATCCCTTTTGGCAACAGAATGTAGACAGGCAGTAACATTGATGGGTTGGACATGGGCTGACATGAATGAGCCTGGTTGGATGTTGACGTGCAGAAAAGGCAGCTAACATCACGTGTGTCTGAGGATCTGAGGCCAGTGAAGTGGGTTCTATAAATGCTGAAGAATAACGTATATTTCCTGTCTGTTGTGTAGGTATGACTCCAACTCTGGCGGGGAGCGGGAGATCCAGAGGACCATGCTGGAGCTGCTGAATCAGTTGGACGGGTTCGACTCCCGGGGAGACGTGAAGGTTATCATGGCCACCAATCGGATAGAAACCCTGGATCCAGCCCTCATCAGACCTGGTTAGTAGGAGACCGATTGGATCTGATTCTGCCACCGTCTGCCTGGTGAAGCCATGCTTCATGTGTTGAAGCTGCTTTCTCTCTCCTGACCACCAGGGGGCGACTCCTCTGGTTGTATAGAAGTCTATGTTTCATGTGTTAAAGCTGCATTCTCTCTCCTGACCACCAGGGTGACTCCTCTGGTTGTATAGAAGTCTATATAAATGACTCTACTTCTCTCTTGATGTATTCCCTCAGTAAACATTGTAAACATGAGTTTATGTATCAATCTCTAGTTTCAAGTCTTCAATACAGCATGATGTTCATTTAGTAAATTATGGTTCATTTAGAGTCAAACAGACCATAAAGCAGGGGATGCTTTAGGGGCGGGGCTACAAGGTGATTGACAGGTTCCTACCAACACCGTATACAGTGTGACTCCTCCTCCGTCCAATAGGCTCTCTGTTCCCTGGTTACAAAAAACAAAATGGCATTTGGGAAATGTTTGTATTCTGCCAAGTCATGGCAGGAAGTAGAAATACTTTTTCTGCTTTATGAACCAAAAAGGTTATTTCTCTTTGGCGTCTAATCTTTAAAACATAGACTAAGGACAACGTTCTTTTTTCCAAAAGAGCAGAAGAGTAGTTAAGTTTTACTCTTGATGAAAGAATCTTGCGAATTGAAAAAAACTAAACGATTCTTCATTTGATTAAAATGGCAGTTATTTATTGATTAATGCACAGATCGCCTGTTAACAACGTGGTCAGCTGATCATCGATCAGATCTGCTTTTAAAATGCTTTACTGTAAAAGTGAAGTGAGCAGAATCATCATCGGTAGAGGAGTGTCCTCAATTGTTTTGTAACATAATTAACAATTGTAAATATTAATGTGTATTCAGATACTGAACCCCAACTTGCTCTTGAAGGCCGTGTTCAGTGTGTGATTAACGTGTTGAGCGGTCTGAAGGCTACACGGCTCTCTACAAATGTCCATCTACCGGTTTGTGACGGGGTTTCCTTCTCCTCTCCTCAGGGAGGATCGACCGCAAGATCGAGTTTCCTCTGCCGGACGAGAAGACCAAGAGGAGGATCTTCCAGATCCACACCAGCCGCATGACGGTAGCCGATGACGTCACCCTCGACGAGCTCATCCTGGCCAAGGATGACCTATCAGGAGCCGACATTAAGGTAAGAGCGAGACCGGCCGCTCACAGCTGCAGACTGGGTTTCTCTTTTATCACAGAACCCAACAGATATCAGAAAGGAGCATTTTAAAAAACAGGTAGACGAATAAAACAGCCAAAACTCCGGACCTGGTGAGTTCAGGTCTGTTCACACCGGTTCAGCAGAAACGAGGAGTCGAGATGAGGGAAACATTATTCTTGTATCAACACTATGATTTATTTGTGTTAATCCTTCATTTACTTCTCACTGACTCATCTGTGGCGCCCTCATGTGGGCTCAGACAGAATTACACTTTGAGATGGTTTCCAGTATTTATCCTGTGGTTCATTTGAATCCTGTCTGTCCAGCTTTGAATTAAATACATGGTACCAGTAGAGTATAAACCACATACAGCCATGTCTAGTTTATTAATAAGAAATATATAGACCTATGAGGCAAGGACTCTGTCTCTGTTGGTGTGTCCTTCACACGTCTCAACAAGCGCCTGTGGCTGTGGACCCAAAAGGAGTGCCGTGTCGAGTTATGTGCACTTTGAACACTCGACACGTTTACTATTAATAAACGTTTGAATAAACAAGTGAATAGCGCTCTGTAGAGCAGCAGCTCATACTAACACTGCCACTAAACAAGCATGTGAGCTGCAGCTTTTAGCAGATTTGTCTCTTCTGGTTCCATCACATCATGAGCTCGGAGTGTGCCGACCCAGAATGCATCTTTGCGTTGCGCGGCGGCTGCGTAGGATTGTTTCAGACTTCAGACCAAAAATGAACATTCATTTAAACGTTTTTTAGCGTTTCCAAAATTCACTCTTGTTCTTATCTGACAAAATATTCAGCTTCAATCCATATTTGTTGGCGTTTAGCCTTTTAAAAAAACATTCTCAATGTGGTCAAAACAAACAGGCTGTTGCTACAGAAACTAAACTGACATTACAGTTCCATTTAATGTGTTCGTGTGGACTGTTTTTATTTTACACACACATGTATTAAAGCAGAAATCCAGCATGGACTCTTTAGTAGGGATGAAGGATTCTTAGAGCAACTAAATGACTCAAAATAATGTATTTGTTGTTGCGAGTGCAACTGAAGGAGGACATGAAGGCTGTCGCAGACGATCCCTCAACAGTCATTGGTGCTGGTTTGCAGAGAGAGGACTTTTGTATATTTATTATCGCTCTAAGAAAGGTATTTCTTACTGAATAATTGGAACACTTGACTAACGTGAAGCCTCCTCTCCTCTCTCCTCCAGGCCATCTGCACAGAAGCCGGCCTCATGGCTCTGCGTGAGCGCCGTATGAAAGTCACCAACGAAGATTTCAAGAAGTCCAAGGAGAACGTCCTGTACAAGAAGCAGGAGGGCACGCCGGAGGGGCTCTACCTCTAACCGCCACCGTTAATGTTCCTCTCACACCGTCTCTTATCTATCGCCGCGTGAAACACCGGAGGCAGCCGTCTCCCCAGAGAGAGTTTTGATATATTTTGTGCATGTCGTGTCTGGCCTATCCCAATCCCCTGTTACCGTAACGTGAATAAAAGGACTACAAAAACGTCTTGTTTTGTACGGAGGCTGCTTCTTAGATTCCTGCATGTCTTGTGATCATTAATCACATGGATTAATATCACAAACGGAACAGAATCAATCACAACAATATGCCTTTTTAGAGTAAGATGTGTTTCATTTCGAGCTCCCAGAGACTCGACAGGATTGCCAGTCCCTTCCTTTTAAAGCATCCTTCACTAATCGCTGGAGTATTCCATCTGACTCCCACACACTTGGCGGTACGTATTTAAAGCTCTGGGAGACGGCCTGAAATAAGACAGACGAGCGTTTTACTCTGACATTGACATCTGGAGCAGCACGGTGTCTTTGCACTGATGTTTCAATGGACTGAGGCTGAGCCACACAGACGGGTGAAACGTGTTTTTTGGTTTCTGCACATCTGTGGCAGCTGGACGAGTGTCGGCCTGTGATTTAGATTTTGCTCTCTTCAATACTCCGTTATTACAGCGCGCTGAAGTCAATCCGGCTCAGCTGCCCTTGCTGCAGTCCTGACATGCGTTGATTTAAGTCTTCTTGATGTGGAGCAACGTGGAACTCGCTGCTCAGCAGAAATTGGCCCCCGGTGCAGCGGGGGGCCGTCACCGGGGCTCCAATGAGAACGGAGCCGCTGCAGCAGCAGCCCCCCCCCTCCTCGGAAAACACTCTCCTTATTAAATCAGTCACGCATTTCAACTGCAGCTCGTACATCGGAGCGCATTCAGCAAATGGAAGAGGAGAAAACGTTTAAATCAAGCGTGGTGAGTTGGGAGGGGTTCAGGAGGTGTGTGTGTGTGTGTTGTAGTGAGGAGTGTGTCAGCAGAAGGTGAACTGGGCTCAGGCCCTCTGATGGAGGACGATACGGCGTCCACACTATCGTCCTCTCACCGTGTGTGCTGCTCTATTTCAGTGTTTTTCAACCTTTTTTGAGCACATTTCCTCCAATAAAAAAAATCCCGCGGCACACCAACAACCAAACAAAGTTACAAATGTCACATTGTAGCATAACACAGCATATGTGGTAGGTAATTATTGCGCTATATTGCAGTTAAGACGCTCAACAATGGAAAATTACTAAAACTAAACTACATTTTAAGCGAAATTGGACATTTTCCCACGGCACTGTGGTTGAAAATCACTGCTTGATATGTGTTGTTTAAATGATTGAAATCCCAAACGCATGAGGTGATGAGGAACATGTGATGTAAAACCTAATAATGTGCGATATGCTATATCAACAATAAAAATGTGTTATTTGTAAATATGATGATCAAATCCTACACAGATCCGTTTGTATTCTTCATGCTCAAAGTCGTGCGTGGGTGCTGACTAATCCTTCCTGGATGTAAATGTACCCATTGTAAAAGGGCTACGAGGGGTCAAAGGTCACAATCTGTTGCTAATCCCACATGAGCAGGGAGATGAAGGGAAAACGAGGCCGCCAGGAGAACCGCTGTGTGTACTCGTCAAGAACAATATCTACCTCTGCTTATGCAATATCTCATTTCAAAACACCAACAACCCCATGCGTTCAGTAGAGTAACACATGAAATGTCTCTCGAGTCGGGGTCCCTTGTTAGCAGCTAGGAGTCACGTGACGATGACACGCACGTGAAACATGCCAGGAAGTCAAATCTGTCACATAATCTGCAACACACACACACACACACACACACACACACACTACAGTCAAATATGCAGTCTATAAACAATAAAGAGCAACGCTCCTCCCTCTGATATGTTTTAATAAACTAAAACAAGGGTCATGGTTGTTGTATTTGTCAACATTGTTGCACAACACAATTTGGAATATAGTTCCATTTTGCTACGTAAGAAAAACACAAAAAATAAATCTATATCCTATTTAAAAAGGGATTTTCCGCTACTAACACATTGCGGTGAACTACACACACTGTCCACTAGGTGGCGCGTGAGTCAGTGTCCACGCTCACAGCGGACTGGAGTGTTCGTCTGTTTGTGGATTATGAGTTTATGACAATGCCACGAGACGAACTGCTCTGCGTGGTCATCTTGCTCCCGCGTTTCGTTGCGGGAGGCAGCCATGTTAAACTGAATTAAATGACACAACGAGCCCGTTTTGGTGGAGAAATGCAACGCACCCCAGTTCAACACGCAGACCCCGCCACGCTTCATCGTTAATTCCACGTAGCCCTACTACTACACTTTTTTTAGGAGCCAATAGTAAGTCTGCACACTTCCCTTATCCTCAAATATTTAAATAATCTAAATAATTACACGCGCCGATCAACCGTTGGAAACGCGGCGCTGGACGGTGCGTTGGTTTTTTTACGTTTCCTGTATTTATATTTATTACATTTCCGTCAAGTGCCACTGCCTGGTGCAATGCAGGTCCCGTGTAGCCAATCACAGCGGCCGACACATGGAGGGTAATATTGCAGGTCTGCAGCGGCCAATCAGAAACGCCCTTACACACCAGCACGGCAAATTCTCCAGTGTCAACCGGGCTGCTTCCTACACTAGCGGTATCCTTCCGCGCCTGAAAACTAGTGCCCTGTGATGGGGCAATATAACGCTGTTTCTGGAGCAATAAGAACCCGGATGGATGGATGGGAGCTAATGCACATTTGGGGATTTAATTGTTTATTAGTGAAGTTCATTATTAGATAAATCCTGTGAAGTTGAGAGGTCTGACAATGATACGCCTGGGTTACCATGTTCAGAACTGTGATACAATTGTAAAGAAATTATTTAAAAAAAATGCCCTTTAGTGGATTAAGATATATTAGACTTGTTAGCCTTTATGTTGGAACCATTGGCATTTAGTGTCTAACTTATTTATTTGTGATTGTTATTGTGATTTGTTTTTGCCATGATGGGGACTAACCTGATTTTGGTTAAGAAACATTGGATAAATGCACAGATAAGACAGTTAAAAATAAATATATTTATTGATAAGGAACAATTACTAAATCTTTTTAGTGTACCCTGCACATTTTTTTGCCCAACGTTAATTCCGGTGTTCATATAAACCAGTAATGCTTCAATAACTATTTGGGTTTATCTTTAATTTGCAGCTTCACTGCCACTTAAGGGCCCCTACCTTAGAAACTCCATAAAATGCATGCTTCTCGAACCGAAACAGATACCAGAAGGTGATTAGTGATTATATAAAGCAAATGTCCACGTGAATAAAAGCATTTTCATGTAAAAACACACATGCAGGTCCTTGTTTCCTGGGATGGAGGCGACACATTACCTGTGCAGGTGAGATGCCAGTGTGCTGTGTTTAGTATAGTGCTGTTATAACGGTTTGAATGCACACCATGTAAACATGACCCTACTAAACCGGTGCCAACGGGGCCGTCCCCTCGTGGCCCCGGTGATTGACAGGTCTCCTGCTGGAGGGCTGCGCCGCTGCAGCAACCCTGAAAGCGAAATAAGGAAGTGAGTGATCAGTGCTAGTGCGGCGGAGGGATACACAGGCAATCCCCATTCTGGCCACGGCCAATATACACACTCCTAACCCGCCAGTGGAACTCCATCTAAGGAACGACCACACTCCTAGTCTGCCTCCACAGACCAACAAGCACACACAACCCATCCGCCATGGTATGTATTGTCATTCATTCTATGCGGTGAGGAAACGGGTTTTAATTCTAGCACAGCCTGTTTACTCCGAGTGTATCTGGATGCTTTTCCCCGCTGCTGCATGGTTCTATATTCATATTCAGCCAGTGAGTCCGAGAGGAGACGGGGAAAACGCCCGCAAAACCCCGCATTGCATTTGTTCTCGCTCGCGCACGGGGTAGCGCGAGGCTCCATTGTGGACTATTAGTCGCCTTTGCGCTATTTATTGCCTGAAATGCGGTCCACCTTCAAAACGGGACCGCATTTCCTCATAACTGCGCAATTCACGCGGCGCTATTCGGTCTTACTCCGCCGGGGCTGCAGATCGAAATGAGTTCTCGGTACCGGGGAATATCTACCCCGCTATTGTGGCTCTCATTACGGGATAATTCTGCAGCCATGAATGCATTAGGGTGCATTTATTTTAATTTGTCTTTAACAATCCGCCCTCAGAGCGCAGGCGTGTCGCGCAGCCTTGCCTCCGCCTCGCGTTATTAGAGACCCGGGAGACGCGCACTCGTTCCCCTGTCGGAGCCGACATGTTTCAGCCCGTCTGCTGGAGAGGTCTCGGTTTTATTCTCCCGTTTCCGCCGTCTGCAAAGTGCGAAACAACCCCTCCCCCCGGAGCCAACCGAGCCGTGTGCGTAATGCTTCCTTCTTTTCTCTGTTGCACCATCTTGCTTGCTTTACGCGTGATGGGTATCGGCGCTATTGGAAAAGCGTCCATTATTGTGTAACGACAAGGCTATAGCAGCTGCGCCTTTCACTGCGGGCTCCTCCGGGTTTATCTCGGGCTGCGCTATCTGTCGCTGCTCCGGCGGCTCATTTGGTTGCCTCTTTGCAATTGTCCGATGTCATGCAAATGTGTTGAAGCTCTCTCTGTGCCACACAAACCACCAGCGGCTGTGACGTTTAGTCCACATTGTTCCACACCAAATAGGACCCTGATGCCACTTTAATGCTCGCATATTTTAAAAGCTTACGTATCATTCTGCTGCAGCTTACATGCAGTGTTTCAGTAGGCCTCAGTGACTTTGCAAAACACATTTAACATGCACATCAGCCCACCATTCTATCCAGATGTTGGAAACACGCACTGACATCTGCAACCAGCGCGCCTCCACCGAGTGGAACGGATCTGCATGTGGGGAAAAGAGGCCTTCCAAACTAATCTATTGATTATCAAAGTCTGATAGATCATTAACTGCCCCCGAGGGAGTCGAGAAAGCCGTGCCACCCTCGCCCGCCCCCTCGCTGCCGTGATCAAATATCCCATGTGCGGTATCGAGCCGCGATGCCGTTTCGTGTTGCAACACGGCGCGGTAATTGGAGTGTAAAGTGGAAATTGTTATGGAGTTATGGAGCCTGCGTATCAGCATCTCTTGAAAAGTTAAATCCACAGGCGTAAGCCTCTTGTCTGCATCAATGCCGCCATTGAAGTGGAAACGGCCTCCCCCCCCATTGAGCGCTCAGGCTATCCGGTTGCCGCTACGCTCTTGTTTGCTGATGCATGTTTAGTAACTTGACGGACATCCGATCCGAGGCGATGAATAATTGATGTGCTTGGCGGCAACACCTAGCCGTGTCCCCAGTGTCCAGGATCCATAAAGTGCTCTCTGCGGCGTGGAGGGAGCACCGCCATATGGCGGGCCGGCCCTGTCCGCAGGGCGTGGGGAGGCTGCTGTTGTTTACACCCGTCCTCCCTCCCTCCCTCCCTCCGTCCTCCCTCCCTCCATCCTCCCTCCTCCCCTCCAGACACGAGCCCCGAGGCCTCGCTGTCTTTTGTCCGGCCTCAAAGAGAAGAGGCGTTCAATGCTCTGTGGAGCTCATTGCAGCCTTAGAAAGGAAGTGTGTGTGTGTGTGTGTGTGTGTGTGTCACACTCACTCTTTGTGTTTGTGCTTGTGTTTGGATGAATGGAACGTGTGTGTGTGTGTGTATCACACCCATCTGTCCGAGTGACAGCTGATTGTGCGTCTTTCCCTCTTGTGAAGTATAGAGAAGCGAGCTTCTGCAGAAATTGTTTGGACCCCTCTCTGTGACAGATTAGAAATTCAAAAAAAGTATATATATCTACATCGTTGGCGTTCTCTTGCACCATTTTGCATCCCCCATCAAGTTAAAACCGAGTGTGAACAGTGAGCGATGCAGTATGTTTGCACCAGGGTAATGTGACATCCTCGCTGGCCCAGTGAACGGCGCCTGCCGCCCGCGGTCTTGTTTGGAGCGCATTGCTGGGCCCGGCTGCCTGGAGTGGAGGGAGTGGTTGACACACTGGTGCCAGCGACCCGCTGCCCAAACACTCACACACCCCGACTCCTCTACAAGCTGTTATACGACTGGAGGCCTGGCAGCGAACAAGCCCGTCCAGGGTGAATCACAGGGAGTTTCCTCTGAACAGTATGTCACATACATATAGAAGGAAGAGACACAGAGGGGAGAAGCTCTGGAGGAGGAGGAGGGGGTGGAGTTAGTACTGGCTGAAGTCCAAGTGCCAGAGAACGAAGGAGGAAAAAGGAGAAAAGGAAGGGATGGGCCTGGTGGTGCAGCAGCACCGTGAGCCTCCGACAGCTTGGGCCTAAGCCAGGGAAGGATCCATAGCACTGAGTCACCGTACCCTACACCCAGTCCACTTAGAGAGACAGCAGGGGACAGAACGAGTCGGCAGGAGCAACACAGCGTGACAAAGAGGGTGACTAAGAGAGCAAGGAAGGGAGGCTATTCGAGGGGGTGAGGGATTAATGCGAGCAAAATAAAAGGGAGGATGAAGAGAATATTGGTGAATCTCTTGACGTTTCCTATTGTCGTGAATGGAAGACGGAAGGGGGCGCGGGGTGGGAGAGGAGAAAGCGTTGAATCATGGCAGCTAATTGTACGAGCATGTTGTCCGCGAAGCCCCTCGCTGGCTGGATCAATCCCCCCTGCTCAAGGTTTCTGAAAAGTCAAATGTCAGCTCTCAGTGTGTCATCTGCTGAACGTTGTCCAGTCCAACCAAATTGAATTCAATTTACTGGCTCGGGTTTTACAAAAATAAAACAGCCTCACTTCCAAACGTAGACTTTACAAGGCTCTAATTTCCACTGCCGTGGGATTTAAGGATTTGTTATTGGATGTTTGCTCGGCGGTATCCACGCCTAGATTATTTGCACAAACATAAACACACCGACGGCGCTGGAGGAATTCGCTTTGAGGCAGAACTGGCGACTCTGACTAATTCACAGGAAACATGCGGATGGAAAGTATTGGTGTTGAGGAAGAATGCCGTGAAGAGGAACTTGTGTTTACAAGAGTACACATGTGTGGATGTTAGTGTGCACATCTGTGACTACTCTTTATCTGTGTGTGTGTGTCTTTGCTGCCAGTGTGGTCTGTTCACAATAATAATTAAAAGAGAATCTTTTTATGTGAAGCGGGGATGGGAGGGAACATGTGGGAGGTATTCACACTTTTACTGCTGAGGGTATTTGTTTGGAAACAGTAGCTGCTTCACAAAGAAGCTGCATCTTTTTCTATGTGAAAAAAAAGCCCCTGCTTCAAGCGTGTGTGAGTCACTACCAGCCATCACGGAGGGATGTTACCCAGAAGGCCTTCTTTTCTGTTTGTATGACCATGGAAAACACAGCCATTCTGTCCTGGATCAACCCCGCCTAAACATCCTCTCCTGATCTGGAGGCAGCACTTCGTCCGTTTTGGTCTTCTTTTCTGTGTGGACCGCCGCGGTGCGACCTACTTTCTGAACATGGTGTGACTCGATCCCATGGAGCCTCTCCTCAGCTGGGAATTACAGTCTGTTGAGCTCTTTATAGCAGACCTCCGTGTTAAGCCAACACAACCTTTTTAAAAGAAACCTCGATAACGTGAGCCAAGTCGGTATCAACTTCAAGGTGGACTCCAGTGGCCATTACGCTATGGCAGAGACGCAAACTGAAAGGACAAGTTAAGTCATAGATAATGAAACGAGCCCTCCTAAGTGATTGGCACACCCATCCCCAGTGCAGTGGGCGCTAGCTAACGAGGCTCGTGGTTGTCTTTTGTAAGCCTTAGCCGTCCCGAGAGCAGATCCCAGCGGCGGCCCAACCCTCTCAGCGCTCCTGAACACTGCGGCCAGTGTTGAGCCGCCTGGCGCTCGGTGGGTGGGGACGACGAGGAATGTAATGGCGCAACAGTTTGGTATTTGGAGTGGTTGCTTTGTTGAGAGGCTGCATTGTTTGTAACCCTTTTCTTCTTTCTTTCTCACAGGCTGATCAACTAACAGAAGAGCAGATCGCAGGTAGGAATCCTCACATTCACCCCGGCCACACACACGCCGTGTTATTCAACAACGTTTCCTCTGTCGCATTAGCAAGGTGACATCCCTCATTAGCTGCTCCGGTGGCCTCCACCACACTTGAGCACGGAGTGAAACTGAGCATTGAAGGAGCTGGCAGCGGCCCTCCCTTGGTAGATCATTAGCTTTTCAAACTGAACAGGAAGAACCGGAAGTAAAACGCATGAAGCAACATTTAAATCTACATTTTTCCAGGGGAGCGTATCAGCAGACTCATCCACTGAGGCACCTTGATGAATGAATAAATGATGTGGCCTTTGTACTAGAACTGGAGGCTGCACCGGTTCCTCTCAGGCAAACCCAGTAGCTTGTGCTGAGGCTCCAAAGCTAATGCTCACTATTTCCTGCACCTCTCTGGATGGCTCTTCATGGCCCCTAGCTTAGGATCCTGCTATCACAAGCTGGTACGCTTCCAGTGCATCCTTCTGTCTTCTCACAGTCTGAGATAAGATCCCCGTGTGGGTTTCAGAGCTCAGCACATTTACGACTTCACCTTTGTCCACGTTCACGTGGGCCAATTTATAGACGAGCATGAAGTTAGCTAACCTTTAGCCACAAGGGATTGATTAACGTTTACAACCCGTCTGCAGCGTCCTAACATAACCCGTTTCCCCCCCCCTCTCCCCTCCCGGCAGAGTTCAAGGAGGCTTTCTCCTTATTCGACAAGGACGGCGACGGCACCATCACCACCAAAGAGCTGGGCACCGTCATGAGGTCGCTGGGCCAGAACCCCACAGAGGCAGAGCTGCAGGACATGATCAACGAGGTGGACGCTGACGGTCAGTACGCACACACGCCTGTAGGGCGGAGGGCGGTTCCCCAGGAGAACACGCTTAAATACCTGACCCACAAGAAGAACACGTTCTTCACACAGGTCAGGGACAGGGTCACAATGACATCCAGCTATTAATGAATCCTGGATTTATGTCCATTTCTATTGAGGATGAATGAATAAAATATTGAAATATTGTCTTGAATAAATTCATTGTTATTATTAAAACAACAAGTTAATCGACTAAATGATTATTACGTGCAGCTCTTGTCGATTTGCCCATGATGTTAACAGTTATGAGTTATTTATTACTACCCAGTTAAAGAGGTCATATCAGGTGCCAAATAATGAACTAGAGGAATAAATCCTCAACAGAGGAGAGGACTAACTCTAGAAGGTCCTGCATCAGAAAGACAGCAGAGATTTACATCGGTTCTGTGTTTGGCTTCATGTCCAGGCAGGTAAAACATGTCACAGGACAAAGTCTTACTTTACTGGGGAAATGTATTCAGGAGATGGATAATCAGCAGTTAAATTGTTAATTGTACTCACATTTTTACAAAGTAAGCGCGGTAGGAAGGGTTTTAATATTTAGGTTAATAAGGTGGTGCCATTCTGTTCCCATCAGCAGTTTAACTGATCCTTTCCTGCTCACGCCCACGGTTTAATCAGGGAAATGACTGACAGTAAAAGACCACATTTACCTCAATGCGAGGTGCTACAGTCCTTTGGGAGATTTATCCATTTAATTATCCATTAATTTCAGAGGAACAGGACCATAATTCCTTCCACATGAGCATTTTGTTGCATGACTTGGGTGATAAAAGCTCTGGTACATGATGGATTAAGTACAGCATCCATTACTGCCCACCTCCCCCCCTTTTCTACCAACTGTCAACCAACTGTCCGGGCCAACTGTCTGGCCGGCGTTACTTTCAGATGACGCGTCGCTCTGTGTCAGCACTTTAGTCACCGAGTGTTCGGCTCCATCATCGGCGCCATGTCAGAGATACGGCGTGCAGGAGGTGCCGAGTGTCAGAAGACTGTCAGGCTGATTCCTCTAGTCCCCGCAGGAACAGACGCATTTATCCTGCTCCCAGAGCTGCTGTGATGGAGAGAATGACAGGATAATAATTCATTTAGCGCTTTTTTTTTTTTCATACTTGATATTTTATTTAGGTATTTTTACAGTTTAACCAGAAATACAACTGTCAAAAGTAAGAATATAAGAAATGAACCATGCATCTGGCCAAATAGGGCCACGGAGAAAGAAAACAAGAATACAAAAAGTTTAAGCATTTAAACATAAGAAAACAAAACAACCATGCAACACTTCAACAGCATTGCCAGTCAGTCGTGTCAACCATGAATTCAGTCCAACATGCAGATATATAGCAAAAAATATGTACTCACAGGGTTTCTTTAACTTTGTTTTAAAGTTATACATCTTGGTGAAACATAGTGCTTTTCTTTTTAAGAGACGCTGAGCATCTAGAGCCAACAAAAAAGGTTAGGGAGGGCGAGTCACCTGCCAATTTTCTTATTTTGACTTTTATTGGGTCCATTTTGTCCATCTAGCTATGACTATGTCCTCTCAGTCTCAGAAGGAAGGTCATTCTTTCCATCTCGTGGATTTCTTTAGTTATTTCAGTCCAGTTTTCTGTTGAGGGTGGGTCGGTTTTATGGCGCTTTTCACGGTACTCAAAGACACTATACGAAACATTTTTTAAATAAAATCATCCAGTATAAAGAGAGGGAGGAGTCGTACACCTGAGCTGGAGGATGTGAGCTGTAAGTGGGCCTTCAGCTCGGCGCTGCTCGGTCAGCTTATAGGATTCTGTAAATGGGACGCATTGATTGGGAGAAATCGATCGATCGCGCCCCTTTTGTTGAAACGCCCTCCCACCATCCTCACCCTACCCCTCCCCCTCTGTTACATCCAGGAGCACACACACACACACACCATCACTAACCTCCCCTTGTTCTGCCTCTGCCTCCCTTGGCTGATGCAATCTAGGTCAGACGGCAATGAAGCTAGTAATGGAAAATAAAAGTGGTTACATAAGGTCTCTATGCGCTTTGCACATCCAGCGCCCACATCGGCAGCAATGGAACGTCAGCCGGTCCATTGAAAATCAGCTTTATTTACCAAACAAGGAGGCTACGGCAAAGAAGGAGAATGAATGGGGGGAGAGGACGGACAGAGAGCTGCTGAAAAGAACTAGTCTCCTGGCTGTTAGCTGTGCATGAACAGCGTGAGGAACGGCTGCACACGGCCCGGGAGAAACCAGCTCACCGCCCCTGGTTTCACATCCCTGACACATGACGGAAGGTGGAACGACTTAAAACGGGGGATCAAATAACTCTGAATATTAGCTTCGGTCGCGGCGCATCGCTCGTCATCGTTACACAACGCCGCCGCTCGCTCTCATCTCGGGGGATGCGGTCGTCTCCGTGGCGCAGGAGGACCACGCTGAGGAGCGCCGAGACGCGTCGGCGCCTCTTATGTGTAATCGCACCGTCTCCCACTCGGTTCACTCCTTTATATTCTCTCCTCTTCGCAGCTCCCTCATCTCCATCTCCCTCTCTACCGCCCACTCACCCCCTCCCTCCCTCGCTCTCTCTTTCCCTCCCACCATTTTCTACATCTCGTGCTCCCTATCTTCATCCCTCCTCCACCGCAGCAGCTGGCTCGCGGTGCAGTGGAGGTCTGCCTTCCCTCTCCACTCGCCGGCCCCCTCAGATGATGGTTTTTCCAGTCGCAACCTTCTGCCCAACCCCCCAGTGGCAGAGCGCGCTCCCCTCGGTGCTGCTGGCCGTCTCTGTGTGTTAGATAACAGGTCCTTAGATTGTTACCCCGGGCTACGAGATCACCATCTGCCCCATCACATTACTGCGTCCCTTTTCGTTACACACACATGCATTCTGGCTCTCCCATTGGCTCTCCGAGGCGTGCTCTCTCATTGGTTAATCTGCGTACAATCCCCCTCCCCCCCCCTGTGGCTAATCCTCCCGGGTGCTTTGCCCTCGGTGTCCCTGACCTTCTCTCCAATCCCCTGACATTTTTTTTTTTTTTCAGCGTCAGTTTTTAATTACAATGCGCCGCCACGCTTTACTCCCAACATCTCCGGGTCTCCATGAAAGCAGAGCTCGCCGCCATTAGAGCGCCGTCCTCCCTCCCGGGGAGTCGGTTGGTGAGCTGCTGAGTTCTTCATAGATCCGTCCTCTCGTCAAGAGGGTCTGATCCCCTGGTAGTCCTGTCTTGACAACAGTAACATGGATATTGATCCGACCGCACGCTCACAGCGCAGCAGCTGCCAGTCGCCCCACCAAAACAGTGTCAGAATGTTGATGGGAAAGAAGGACAAGCAAGGACTTAAGGGGGATATAAGTGGACATGAGGGATGAATCTGGGTGGAAGTTCCCCAACTTCTTTTTGGGCCTTCTCTTCCCCTCCAAGGCACCAGGAGAGGAGCCTTCGATTGATCCAGGCTGCACAGTGTGCTATACGTCTGCATTATGGATGGCTGGCCTGCTATCCTGCTGCTGGTGTTTAACGTATGCAGCATCTTTCCAGGGCTTCCCTGAGGAAGAAAGGGAAACGCACACACCGATTCCCCGCCCCCCTCCTCGCAGCCTGCGGTAGCGGTGTTTATCACAGGAAGGAAGGTTTATATTAAACCTTATATTTGATATTAAAATGATTTTCGGGGCGGTTTGTCACGTCTCTAGTAGGGCTCTGACCCGTAGGAGGATCGTGAATAGAGACCACAATAGAATTAAATGAATGTGAAGTCCAGCAGCTCTCATCAGCTAAATGCTCTCTCTATTCATCCCGGTTTGCTTTTAACTAATTGCAGCAATCTTTTTACTGATTTTAACCGCGCCTCATTGATCACCTATTCCAGGTAATGGAACCATTGACTTCCCGGAGTTCCTGACCATGATGGCCAGAAAAATGAAGGACACAGACAGCGAGGAGGAGATCCGCGAGGCTTTCCGGGTATTTGACAAGGTAAAAATAAAGGTTTCAGAGTATGATGAGGAACTTAGAGAACCGTTTCACGCTTGGCAAATGTTATAGCTTCCTTTTGACCTTTTTTTTAAATGTATGTGGAGCAAGAGGTCAGGTCACCTGGGAATCTGTTTACATAATGACTCAAAGATAACTAAAGTTGAAGTTTAAGTTGGACGTTTGATCCCAATGCCGGATGTTTTCCAGGACGGAAATGGCTACATCAGCGCCGCAGAGCTCCGTCACGTCATGACGAACCTGGGGGAGAAGCTAACGGACGAGGAGGTGGACGAGATGATCCGAGAAGCAGACATCGACGGGGACGGACAGGTCAACTATGAAGGTAAAAGAGAGGCGGGCAGCAAAGGAAGCGCACTAAAACGCCGCGGTGCACAATTAGCTTTTAGTTTCTAGGCCACGGCGTAAGCTTTTATTAAACCGGGGGACCAGAGCACTTCCTCTTCCAGGCTGTGTATTTCTCTGAGGACAAGCCAGCCACACATAATATTAGTTATTAGATGGGGGCTATAGATGGAGGCTGCTGGAACAGAGATCCTTCTGAATTATCATCAGTGTGCCAGGAGGCTTTTCACTCCCTCCCCTCTACTGTCGCTCCGTTGGCACATTACACGAGAGACTGCACTCTTTTTCTAGAAGGCCGTTGATATATTATGAACAGTCCATAAGTCCTGGCTGAAAAGTGCCCCGCTTCTATACTCCCATTGTACCAAGGAACAATGGGGAATATGTACTCCACGGACAATGAGAGCCTTCTCTGCTTTCTTTATTTTCATAATAAATGCATGTGTGCGTGCATACCGCCGTCCACAACTGTAACCGCGGTGTCGGAGCTTTTTTTTTTTTTAATCAGATGGGTTTAATGAGCTGAACATGGAAGCTGCGTTGAAAGGGGACACTAATTAGGATGTGTTCTGAAGCTGCTCAGGTTGATTAAAACATGTAATAACGCATTTAATAATTGATCAGGTGGCTGCTCTTCCTGTGCCAAAGCCCTAATCCTGACCTCCCTCTTTGTCTTTTGTTCTCTCTCTCTCTCCCTCTGCAGAGTTTGTACAGATGATGACTGCAAAGTGAAGCTGGCCCGCCCCGTCCTGTCCCCCTCTTAGCAGAAAAAAAAAAGGAAAAAAAAGTTTTACTTACCTCTTGGGAAAAAAAAAAAGAAAATGTTCATTTATTCATACTGTTTCTGTATAGAAAATAATTGAATGTCGAAATAAAATATCCTTCTGTCCACACAGGAAAAATATACAAAAAATATACAAAAAATATCTGCATGAAAATGATGGTTAGTGATCCTGTCCCCTCCCCCCGGAGATCAGTTTAGCATCAGTACTTAACAAGTAAAAATAATAATAACAACAAACCCTGTAACTACTACTTTCAGACTAAAGCTAAAGCATTTGGCGAACTCCTTCCAGTCCCATTTGCTCGTGGTAAATGTCTGGGCTGGCCATCTCTTCTTTCTGTCTGTTTTCTGTTCTTCATGCATGCAGCTTGAGACCGGAGCACTAACCCCGACCCACACCCCTCCTCCGGGCTACCAGAGCGTGCTGATTCCACTATAAGCTGTCCTCTTGTTGGTTTGGTACAGTTTTTTTGTATTTGGAGAGGAACCCTGTACTGTTAAGATGAGCGAGTATACCCGGTTCTGACTCTAGCGTTAAAGTGGAAAGGGACTTAATTGTATGCTAGATAAAAAAAGAGAGAAAAAACAATGTACAAAAAAATACATTTTCAAATGTTTGGCATGTTCTTTTTGTTTTTGTTATGTTATTTGGACGGCCATCTTAGTAGTTGTGCGTCCTGCCCTTTTTAAAGGAGGGGGGACCTAAAGAGTCTTACGGTGAGCTTTCTGTTTTCTTTCTCTTTTTCTTTTCACCGAGATGGAGCGTCTGTCCTCTTTTCTTGCAAGAGAGAATCACTGGCCTTCACTTTTCGTTTTTTTCTTCTTCTGTTTCTCGACTCAGACAGCAGCGTAGTGAGGGGTGTTCTGTGTTCGCAGCGCATGCTATTAGGGGTGTCAGCACACCAGTCTTCGCAACTGTTCGTCTGAGTTCAGTTTACATTCATTCCAAGTTGTACATGCTAGTCTTTATTTTTTTTTTTCAAATAAAAGACCATGAACTTTACCGCGTCTCATGTCGTTCTTCTTGCATGAAACGCGACGGCGGTGCGTCTGCAGGACTCTCCGTCACGCGGCAGAGAGCTTCTTCTCTCGGGGCTTGGATGTACATGCACATCTGTGACGCCTCTCTTCTCTCTCTCTCTCTCAAGACCTGGCTGGTTGCTAGGCAACAGGAACATGGTGTAACTGGGATGTTGTTTTTTTTTCCTTTTCTTTTTTTTTTTTTTTTTTTTTTTTTTTTAAAAGGCAAGTGGGAGTTTGCATAAACCCTCCTGCTTCTGCCGATGACTCCATGTTGGCAAACCAGGGCACAACGCTACTGATGTGTGCACTTTACACACACACACACAGTAAAAGGTCTCCACAATCTGACACAACACTACCTAAATGTTGAGTAATAGCAGCATTGTTTTACTATATTTGGAGCGTAATATGACCATATTAAGAACATAGCCTGAGACGTCTCCACCCACCTCCAGCATGAAGCCAGCACTTCCCTTAATCATAGCCCTGCACATGGAGATGTACACACATCTCTTTCTACTCAGCTGGGGCGGGGTTCTGCTTTCAGGGAGAAAACGCAGAGCAGTCTCTCCATTCCTCATCCACTAATTAGCTCTGTAGATCTGTTCTAGATTAGATGCCATTAGATGATACACACCATGGCTGTAATCCTGTAAACAGAAGCCCAGTGAAGGAAGTAGTGAAACGAGCCCTGCCCAAATGCTGCCAGGAACAATACTTGTTACGTCCATCATCCCCTTATTACAGCCACGGCGTTTCATTTTTGAAGGAAACCAGGCGAACTCATGCACTCAGCTGTCCCCTCCCTGCAGCAGCAGGCGAGCCAATGGGAAGCTCCGAGAAGTTGATCCACAGCTGGGACTGACTGCTCCAGTCAGGTGCTCCAGCCTGGAAGTTTATACTGGTAGGACGAGCCGCAGTGTCTTCAACAAGAAAAAAAAAAGAAAAAAAGATTGAATGCATAAAACGTTAAATGAATAGTCATATGCATACATAAAGTTATATTCATATTATTCAGTTGAATATTAAGTAAATCAACTTGTATGGAGCGTTACTTAATTTTATCTATAGGTTTAGTTGACTTTTATTTCTTTATGGATGTGTTTAAAAGTCTTTTTTTATTGAATAATAGCAGTTTTTCCCTGACAGATTTGTTTCATGATTTAACATTGAATTACAGGCACATGCTCTGCAGTGTAAAGACCAAAGACCTGAACTCTTTGTAGTGTAGAGAACTGAAACAAAAGATCTGAAAGCTGTTTTGGTGCTAAATATGCTAATATGGGAATTGTGGTATTTCTTAGTTTGTTTTGTTGAAGTTAAACTGATCAACCTTTAGCGCAAACTTGACCCTGATTCGGAAATCAAAGCCAGTGTTGGTAATGTTGAAAACTAGATAGTCAGCTAGCTTCAAAAAAAGGATCCAACTAGCGGCGCTAGCTCCAAAAGATGCTAAATCCAGCGAGAATGTCCCTTCAGGCCTTCCGAAAGCCACTGCCCCAAAATGATCACCATGAACCTCAACATGGAACAGGAGTGTTTTAGTTCTCACTGCTGTCTAGCAAGCAGCTGTGTGAGACTCGCAATGAGTGCACAGGTAGAATACACACAGGTAGGGGGGTAGACAGGTAGGTGGACAGGTAGGTAGACAGTAGATATACAGGTAGGTTGACAGGTAGGTAGACAGGTTTCTCTCTTTTTGATTTAGTGATTGCTCAACAATATTGAACAATAATTAAAGAACAATACCTCATTTTAAGGTAGTCTGCCGTGGCATTGTCTGTCAAATAATAATGGTCATTCCAAGGCAAAAGGCATTAACTTCCAATTGGTCCCTCATTTTGTTCTTGATTACAGTATGCAATACACTGCATGATAATAATTTGAGGTAATTAGACATTATTATACTAACATAACCTGGCTGAACCTGAACTCAGTTCTGATTACATATGGAAGCCGTTTCCCAGGTCTGCCTCTTAGCTAACCTAAAGTTGGCTCACTAGCTATTAATCTCTGCTATAATCTGCTTATCTATTTCCAGCATCTCCTACCTGTGTCTGGGTGTCTGCGTTTCAAAGCCCTTTCCACCAACATTTCCCCTCAGCAGGGGGCCATTCTGATAAATGGATAGGTCAGACTAACAACAACCTTTGCTTGTGATTCAGTCTG
Organism: Taurulus bubalis; assembly: GCF_910589615.1. Classification (NCBI taxonomy): domain Eukaryota; kingdom Metazoa; phylum Chordata; class Actinopteri; order Perciformes; family Cottidae; genus Taurulus; species Taurulus bubalis. The sequence continues at coordinate 3,340,890 of NC_136591.1, forward strand.
CATAACATATGACGTGTGTGTGTGTGTGTGTGAAACGCTTCAGTGTGTGAGATGGAATGCAGAGGTAACAAAGCATTACATTCCACGAAGCAACGCAGAGAAGAGAAGGGAAGTGCCAGGACTTGAACTTTGTACTTCTCTGTAGTCAGTGTACATGGTGGTCTGCACCTGCCCAGGTGGGAGAAACAGAGAGTATCATCTATAGGTAATAGACTGACTGTGGAGCAGCAACCTGCCTCAGACAACCCACTTCAAAACACCTGAGGTGTTCCTTAGGCCAACACAGGGGACAATGTCCACATGATAGCGATGTCTTTATAGTTCCTTTTGACCCATGAAGGTGAGGTCCGCTGCCATTTTGATTACATACTGTACTCAGACCTGTTTTGAGGTTTTAATGGTGTGTTATGCTAACTTATTTTAATACATTTAGACCAAGACTTTTTAATTCCATTTTAATGGCATAAATTAGCGTAAAAGCCAGGTTACAAGCCGCTACTATCTTCGGTGGTTGTCACCGCTGTAGCAAGCTAGCGCTGCTGCTAGCTCCCTGCTGCTGCTGCTAGCTCCCCGCTCCTGCTGCTAGCTCCCCACTCCTGCTGCTAGCTCCCCACTGCTGCTGCTAGCTCCCCGCTCCTGCTGCTAGCTCCCCACTGCTGCTGCTAGCTCCCCGCTCCTGCTGCTAGCTCCCCACTGCTGCTGCTAGCTCCCCACTGCTGCTGCTAGCTCCCCGCTGCTGCTGCTGCTACTGCCCGCTGCTACTGCCCGCGTCCCCTCTGCCCGAGTCGGGCGGGCTAGCAGAAGTTAGCGGGGAACTAGCAGCAGCACTAGCTGGCTACAACGGGGAACTAGCAGGGACACCCACCAAACGTAGTAGCGGCTTGTAACCCGATTTTTACGGCAATGACAATCAGTAGTTAATGTCATCCCATCTGCAGAGATGACGTGTTACTGTCGTTAGCATAACACTGGTTCCCTGTTTCATGACTAAACATACAATGACTATTGTGTTGCATACACATACGTTTTTCATGATACACCATACTATGACTTTTTTATCAAGAAATTTGCAACATATTATATATGTAAACATCGCACTGGTTCCCTGGACAAAAAGCCAATGAGATCGTTCCATTGCCTTTTATTATCATATTATATTGTGATTATATTTATTATTATTTGCATGATTATTTGTAAAAGCATGCAATGTAGGTGTGCGAAAGGGTACACGTAGACCCCCACACATACTGTGTGTATATATATATATATATATATATATATATATATATATATATATATATATATATATATACATATACATATACATAGATGATTTCTGGGTATAGATGTTGTCCAATGTCAAGTCTTCATGTCAGATGTCAGATCATGGGACTATACAATTGTGTTTGTGCATGTTTCATATAATAACTGCTCATAATAGCGTGCACTGGGGCCTGTAGCAGTACGACTAACCTTCATCGTGTCTTTTTACTCTTTTTATTATCAGCAGCAGCTTGTTGGTTTATTTGGATTTATTTATTGCTGTTGCTCCCTCGAACCACGTCTAGCTACAGCTGCTCACGTGATTGGCTGAAGGGTGAAGCGATGGAAAGGTGACAAAGTGACATTTATATTATTGAATTAATATCAATAAAAAAGAAGATAGAATACAATGTCAAAAACAGGTTTACAAGTAAGTTTAATTATTCATTACGTCTCAATTAAAATCGGCTTCCATATTCTTTTACAGAACAAAAATCCATTTGGCATATAGATGCTGGGGAAAAGGCTATTTCCCATAATAAGGGGACTATCTGAGCTACTGGGACTTTCCAATATTTGTTGTGTTAACACCCCAACTACAGCATTAACTCGCACTCACATTACACACACACACAATGCAAACACATAAGACACACACACAGAGAACAGGTGGGCCATCACACAGAGGACAAACCCACTAGGATTCTGCTGGTGGGCCAAACCGACCAATGAGGAAGAAGCCTAACGCGCGCTGCCGACCAATCCTGAGACGGAGAGGGTGTGGCTAGCTTGAGGCCGCGGACTCTCTGGAAGAGGCCTCTCCTCCTCTTGGGGGAGGAAAGGACACTTGAGCACCCTGGGGGTTAAATTAAGAACATCAATATTTCACGTGTAAATGAAGCAGCACTGTGGAGGCAGTAATGCGAGACGGATTGACTGGGCAGAGCGATCATGTATCAGCGCCCCTGGAAAGAACAGGCACACATATGAGACAGGCCCATGACATACAGCAGGAGGTACAGTATATACATACATACATATATATATACATACACATATATATGTATGTATATGTAGAGAGGGAGAGAGTCCTGTTTGTTAGTGTCCAGCTGTATTTGCAGGTTCAACACGTGGATGAGCACCACGTCAAAATGGGGAAGCTTCTGGCCCTTTCTAATGCAGTAGAAGTCCATTAGCCCCAGTTTAATGTGTCCAGGATGTTGTTATATTGAGCTAAACCAGCATATGATTCATACTGGTGTCTGTAAAGGTGACCACATTTTATAGGAATGGACCAATCCCCTCTAAAGTTAAGGGTGCAGTGTCACAAGCACTGTAAAAAAAAAAAGAATGACAGAGAAGACCTTTTATAATGGCTTGATCTTTACACACACACACACACACACACACACACACACACACACACACACACACACACACACACACACACACACACACACGCCCTAATCCACTTGAAGATCGTTGTGTAAGTATAGAGCTCACCTGGGGCCACACAGGAACCTTCCTCCCACTTCATCACTGTATATATATATATATATATATATATATATATATATATATATATATATATATATGTTCTCCTCTAAAGCCGTGCTTTCTTATTTCCCCGCAGAGCCGTAATCAGCCTGTGTGCATGTGAGCATAATGTTTGTGCAGCCTCACTGCTTATTATGGGCCGTGGAGGGTCCTGCTAATGACGACGATAGAGGTGGTGTTGCTAAGCGCTGCAGGGGGTTTGGCTGTTCTTGCTCCTCGCACTCTGCAACCACCACCAGCACCAGCATCCCAGTAAACCCAGTAAACCCAGCTCAGCTCCACTGTAAATCAGTCCCAGTGCCTTTTCAATTACTGGGAGCAGCGTGGGTCTCTCACTAACTCTCTCTCCCAACCTCTAATAGCTCCATCTCTCGTGTTTTTATCCTCCTCGCTCCGTCATTCCCACCGTCTCGATTTCTTGCTCTATCTCCCTCCTCTTCCCTCTCCCTCTCTCTTTCCCCCTCATTTCCCTGCTCTCTCGTCTCTGCTGCTCCATTTGTCTTACAGTGTAGTTTCACTCTTCTAGCTTCTTCTTCTTCTTCATCATCATCCAGCCTCCTCCTCCTCCTCCCTCTTCCTCCTTCTTCCTCCTTCCTCATTCTTCCCCTCCTCCTTCTCGTTCCTCCTTCCTCCTCCTTCCTCCTCTCCCTCCTCCCTCCTCCTTCTTCCTCATTCCTCCTACTTCCCCTCCTCCTTCTCTTTCCTCTTTCCTCTTTCCTCCTTCCTCCTTCCTCCCCCCTCCCCTCCCCCTCCTCCAGCCTCCCTCACAGCACTTCTGTGTCGCTGTCACTGTCTCCGGGCTTCTCCTCGCCGGCGCCAGGCCTCCCTCTATTTACCAAGCAGAAAGGGCTCATCCATCTTTGATTGTTGTGAAATATTACGGCGGTGCCACGACAACCAAGCCTCCCTGAACCTCATGCAATATTCAGAGGCGATGATATAAGATTCCTGCTAATGAAAAAAGCAGCAGGCGATACAAACAACGCTTTAATAACGGCCTGGCCGAACAGCCGGCTCCCTGTTGAGCTTCAGGAGGACAGTCAGCTGGTTGTGTCCAGAGAGAGCCCGGAAATCAGGGGTGGGCCCCAGCACCCATGCACCTGTTTGCTACACGGGGCCCCAGCACCCATGTAGCACCATTATCAGTAGTGTAGGGACAATCGTTAGCATGGGAGTTCTGCTTGTGTGCTCTGGATACCCCTCGCCCTGTGATGCACACACAACAAATGTATACGCATGCAAAAAGCAAATACAGTCACACACACACACACACATGGGCGCGAGGCGTAGTAGAGGGGGAACTTGGTGGCAGTGGATTGCATCAGCAATGGTAAAAAGAAATCTGAACTGAAAGAAAAAACGAGAGAGAGAGCGACAAAGGAACCAATCCAAAGAGACAAGAAAGAGATGCAGAGGAGGATTGAGGAAAAAGGGCAGAGCTGGGATCCTCCTGCTAGGGATTTCCTTCCTCTGATGTATCCCCCCCCACCCTTCTTTTTTTTTTTCCACCGCAACGTAATCTTTCCCGGGCTCATTGCGTACTCCTTGCCAATACCCAAGTGCTGCACACCACCACCTTCCCTGCTGCAGACCCACTGAGCCATCCTGCCCCGTCTGCACAACCGCTCACTGCCAAACCCCTGCAGATTGGCACCCGCCGGACACTGGAGAGAGGGATGACGAGGGGGAAAAGGGAAGGAGATAAGAGAAGAAAGCGAAAGGGAGGAGGGGCCAGGCGATGCAGAGGCAAATACGATGCAAATGCAACATAATGCAGTGCAGCTGGAGGAGGCTGTGCAGAGGAGACGGGGCAGGAAGGCTGTTCCTGCAGCACCCTTGACCTTGATGGACGCATGCTATGAATTGCATATTAGTGCGCAATGGAAAAGTGCAACAGTAGCTGCAGATGAAAGTGAGAATGGCCAGGGGTCTCCCTGCGGTCCCACGCGACAGATTTGTTTGACACAGCATCCAAATCCAACTTCCAGCCCTCCTCTCGGCACGCACTACACACACCTCATCATCTCACGCACGCACTCCATCTACAACCATCTGCACACACATGCTGAAGCGCTCAATTATTCATTTCCAATATACGCACCGCCCTGAACAAAACTCAAACGGCTCAAATGTACCCCGACACAAAAGAAGTCATGACTGCAAATAGGCCGGGGTTTAGGTTATGTAGACAAGGCCCTCTTCGCTGACGCAGTTGGGAGTAATACAATTTTCAGAAGTAATCTTGTTTCGCGTCTTGTTAGGCGGCGTACAGTCAGAGCGTCACAACACCGTTCCCCTCCTCCCTCAGCGGGCGGGTCTGGAGAATGTTCCCTTAAATGCTAACGTCCTCCTTTCCTGATTTAATAATTCAATAAAGCTAAACTTAAAAGGGTCTGCGCACTCTCAAGGCTGCCAAGAACAATTCAATTAGCCAGACAGCGTGTTTTGACAGCCTGGTTTATGCTTTGTTCCTCGTGTGTGTATAACCCCCGAGTCCCAACCACCGCTCTATCTTCCTCTCCCTCTCTGTCAGCTCTCCCTGCATTGACAGTATATCAGAGAGCCAAGAAAGCCGAGGCAACTCGCCGACTCAGACGTTTTCTGTCCTGCTGTGACGAGCCGTGGGCCACGTTTTGTGCTGTGGGGGTAAAAAAAAAAAAAGAGAAGAAAAACCTGCTGTCAAGGGGTAGTTGGAAGAGACAGCGGGGGGGAAATGGGATGGGAATGGAGAGGCTCTGCATTTGTATAATATTGTATGTGAAAGGCGCTGACAGGCGACAGTGTGGGAAGGGCAGAGCGTTCGTTACGGAGCGGTCAGCCAGCCGTCAGCGCGGGATAATCCAGAGCTGTGTTGATTGACAGGGAGCCAACTGTCAGCAGGGGGGAAAAAAGCTTGTTCTCAAAATCATAATCAGACGTTTGTGCACAACAGCGTGGCCATGCAGGAACACGTGGCCATGCAGGAACACGTGCCACATACGACCTCCGGATGGAGCAGAAATGGGAGGCGGCTATTTGCAGGTTAGGATACGGCCCTGTAAATTATTATTATTTTTCTGTCTGTGTACCATTCTTTTATTTATTTATTTATGTCTCATTTACTTCATCCCATGAGGACCCATGGTGTCACACGTCCTTTAAGTGTTCTGGAGAGTTCCACATGCAGCTTCATCCTTGTTATAACTCATGAAGTCCCTAAGTGACGCCTACTGAACATCTTGGTGGGTCATGTGATTTTGTGTTCCCATAGCAACCTTTCCAAGATGGCTGATCCAGGTTGTGACAGATCTGAAGGAAATGCTGAATTTAATACGCTTGTTTTTCATTGTTAAAGGTAATATTTTACCCATTTTAAGAATTATAATGCTTAATGAACACATCCTTTAATGTATTGAACATGCTGTGAGCACATTTCTTGAAGAAACTGATATAAAACAAATCTGATAAAAATCGTTGCGACATATGCGTCACATCGGGAATTTAACCTAAAAATCTAAAATGAATCAGTTAATTTGGCTGATTCAATGATATTTAGCTAACATATGTTACATTGTTCAATCCAAAGCATACTAAAACAAATGCAAACCAAAATAAATACCATTTGTTTACCATTAACGCCAACACTATTTTGAACACAATGTCAGAAATGTGTTGTATGTGTTCTAGTCAGTCTGTATTATGGCCCCATCATGTTCCTTGAAGGAGAAGTGGGTCCAGGTTCTTATGAGTTTTCAGCACCATAGTGAATGAGAGGAGGTGAAATCACTATTGCAGTATTCTGTGCCTGCATGTAAACCACTGTGGACAAAACACTAGAACTCTGAATCAATTCTTTTCCGACACTAAATGCAAATTAAACATTTTATATTGCTCTAATGTTCAGTGTAGAGCAATTGTATTGGATCACATTAGACTGGGCAGGTGTAGGCTACATAATAAAGTGGAGAATTAAACAGACATATTGAAACCAAAACAGAGCTAAGAGGAGATTGAATATTGGACTCTGGATATGTGTTGTGTTCCCAAGTAGCCCAAACCGCCTCGATCAATACAGCTTTTACAACATTAATACAGATTCAGACGAACAGAGAATGAGCTTGAATATTTTTATAAAATCTCTGATTCTACACTTGTTTTGCTTTAACTTGTTTTGCTTTTGATTGTCTTGCTTCATCCATTTTACTGTTGAAAATATATTCTTTTAATTCCTGTAATAAACTTCTGGTTACTTTTATCAAACACGTCTCTGGCCCAATATCAGTAATGCAAGTCCCCAGGTGGCGTTGTTGGTTCCCTTTCATTCCCCTAAGGCGCCGTCACATTGGAGGAAAATGTAACTGTATGCAAGCGAGAAATGTCAAAGGCTAATTCTGATTCTGAACAGATACATAGGAAAAATGCATCACACAAAATGAACTTGAGCTAGTAAGTAAGTCACAGAACAAATGAAGAAGTCCAGTTATTTGCTTTGAATAGCACAGACCTGTACTCTTCTGCACATGAGAGCTAATAATGTGTGTCTACATGCAACCACAGAGACATGGCTGGAAAGCAGCAGTGTCCTCCCACACAGAGGCCCAGTCACCAGGTGGGCGGCTGGCGCTGCGCTCTCATTGGCCGGCTGAGGCCTCCTGTCCGCTGGAAACAGAGAGCGCGGTTTCCCCGGCCAAACGGAGATGATTCCATCTCCCCCTGCTGCAGCGATGAGCCGCTTCAGAGGACTACCTTGATATAAATAGTGACGCCATCGCCCCCCTTTGATGAGGATTCAAAGCGTTGGTTAAGAATTTCGAGAAATGTCTGAGTCATTGTGAGCCTGGGAGGCCTGTCAGAGACCGAGGATCATTCTCACATCGCTCCAGCGAATGGAAACAGACGCGGTAAATGTAAATGTAATGTAGAAGGTCATTGGGGTCAACAACCATCACACAAGGAAGCACAGCCTCCCTAAGTGTTGCCCATCATAGGAGACGAGAGCCTGAACGACTCCTTTGACATCTTAAAGCACATTTGTATGCAGCTCAGAGATCCTCAAATGCACGGCAGTTTCAAAGGAGAGCTGTTTGAAATGCTAAAATGACTTTTTTAAAATTCAATTCCTGTTTATTTGTTGAAATACATGTCACAGTCACAGCTCTCTGTTCGGCTGTCCAGACAAAAAGGAAACCTCTTTAATCATTTCAGGTCTTCCCATCTTTTAGTCTTAGTCTCAGCTTTATCATTCGTAATCAAATAGACATAATCTATTCAGTCTATTGATATAACCTGATCAAAATGTCCTCCTCAATCGTACAGTACAACATACATGACGCCATCCTCTGTTCATCCTCTGATGTACGGTACAGCAGTGCAGAGTGGAGTCGGTCTTCTTCCCTTTCCTCCCATCTCTCTCTAATTACCGCCTGGCAAACTAATGAGGAGGATTCTCTCATTAAAACAGCAGCCTGGCCCTTAATTAGCAGCCGATCTCGGCTTGTTTTTTGAAAACACTGTGGCAGAGAGTCGAGTGTCTAATAAGGGCTCGGTCCTAGCTAACAGCGAGACAAATGAAGGCCTCGCCGCCTGACATCAGAAGGGAGGAGGAGTCATCGCATGTGGTTCGCCGTGTATTGAATATGTGTCGTGTTGTGCTCAGTAGGCGGTAGGTACCATATCTCTGCTGGCGAGGGAGAGATAAAGCAGCAGACTGACAAAGGGAATGTGTACATTTCTGGTTCCAGGTTGAACTCCTCACATATGATGGTCATTTTTATCCTATTACTCATAAATTGAGTTATAACCAAAAATGTTCTTTTGAGGTTACAGTGACCAAAAATGGTTAAACTGAGGTTACAGTGACCTGTGACTACCACAGTTTCATCAGTTTGTCCAGAATCCAGGTGGATGTTTCTGCAACATTTTAAGAAATTCTCTGACAATGGACTGGACGGGCAACCTGAAGGTACAGAGGCCTAACGGGGCCAACAAGTGGAAACTAACAGTACAGCAAAGACAGAAAACATGTCATGATGTTATATACTATGATGATAGTTTCCATTTGTGTTGGGTATAAACCTTTTTAGCCCCGCCCCCCGCGGCGTCCATTATCGGACAAGGAAAGAGGAGCATAAGTCAAGTGACGTTCCCGAAAGGATCTCCAGAACCACAACGTTGATTAACTTCATTTAAATGGCTGAAATACAGTAAAGCCTTGTGGGAAGAGTTCTATCCAAACAGAAACAATTAAACTTACCGTTAAGTTTATGTAATTACATAAACCACGCAACCTCGCCGTCATTTCCGGCCGCGGCCGTAACGTTGCACTAGTAACCTACGAGCTTGTATGAATCTAATAAAGTATGATAGATCCTTGTGTGTCGTATATTAGTACCTGATAAATCAAAATTCGGTCGGACTGTTCTTTTTCCTCTACTCGCTTCGACTCTTTCCACTCTGGAGGCTTCCGGAGGGAGGTTTCTTAAAACCCGTCACACGGCTTAAGAGAATTTTGACTTTCCTTGGGGAGGGAAAATAAACGTCCATTTTTATGCCAGCATTATGTTTCCGGGTTGTCCATCCGTCCATTACGTGCCTCCAATATCTTAGTAACGTCAGAGTTGCATATGCTAACTTTTACAATGCATATCCTCATAGGATAAATGTATGACTGGAATGTAAACTGCATCTTGACTGGTTGACGAAGGAAAACCACCAGCATGCATCATTCTAGTCTAACCGGTGCCAACTACCAAAGCATACTTTGTGTCACTGCTCAAGGCAAACTGCAAAGTGAGTGAGCTGCTGTGTTTAGTGTCGAGAGCCCAATCTGAGCGGACAGCGGTGTGCGCCGGTGGAGCCGGGTCAGGGCTAATGGAGGTCAAAGGCTAAACACACAGAGGCACAGTTTGCAGAACTAAAAATAGCTTTGTGTATTCTGCGTTCTTGCTGGGTGAATAAAGAGATGCCATTGTATGTGCACACATAATGTGTGGGCGGTGAATGAAACAAGTGCACTTCATCAGCGGTTACCGTGGAGACCCACGGGGGGACTCACGAGATGAAAACCTGAGACGACGGCGGCGGTCTACCGAAACTCGCTCCTGCCGGCAGAGGCGTTCTCGGTTTCCTGTCGGCGGCCTCTTTGACGGCTCGCCGGCGCCGGCTGGCAGCCGACAGACGCCCGGGATCAACCGAGGGCAGCGGTCACAAAAGCAATATTTGCGGAAGCTGAATGGACCGCTAATGAGACATCGGATCCTAAATGATAACAGAATGTTTACGGGAGGTCACCTGAGACGGCGGATGAATAATGGAGGGGCTGTAGCCTGTTGACGGCAGGTGAACTCAACAGGTGTGGTGAGAGCTCAGCTCAGGGCCAGGTGCATCATGGGAGAGGGGCAAACCAAGGCTAAGGGGTCACAGAGCCTGGTGCCGAGCAGGTCCAGGGTCAGCGACGAGGAGCAGAGATAATGAGACCCAACAGGATAGTGAGCAGCAGCTTTATGATGGAAATGTGCTAATAGCAACAAATATCTGCAGCGTACAAAAAACTAGCATTAACTGGTTTTATATGAGCGTCAAATCTCAGGAATCATATCAGTCGTATAGAAAAAGTCCTGATCATAGACAGCAGACAAAACACACTTTCAGAAATAATACATTTGTTGATAAATCTGCAACAATTTTTGAAATCTTTTCACTAACTTTTAAACAAAACTGTTAAAATTATCTGGTTCTTGCATCGAATATGTGAATATTTAGAATTCTATGGCTGAAAAAAATAGTGAATATCTTTTTGAATGTTGAGCTGTTTGAATATAATTAAGAAATGAAGAGACACATTCTTTATGCTTCATATGTTACCGTCTGTCATGTTCGACAATAGAGATCACGATTATTTCACAGCTCTAAATCTTGGAAGGCCTTTTCCCTCCAAGTAACTATTTTATGTTTGCGTTTAATAAACATCACGTTACGCAGAGAGACCTTTAGTCTGATTGATTATTCTATTTTTGTGCAAATTTGAAATACGAGAAAAAACTGAATGAATTACGCGTGCGCAATGACTAGTACTGGTCACAAGCAGCGCTAATGAAGGAATGTAATTAGCAAGAAGCTATCGTATAGCCGCCTAGAACACAATCACTAACGTCTAATCTTTCCGACAACCTTTGTTTTACGATCATCCCCCGAGTCCAAAGTGTTCTGAAATCACCTGAACCTAGTTTTAAACTCCACATCTCTGTATTCTTTGTTAGTCATAAAGTAATTATAAAGTAAGTGGCGGCAGCGGTTTAGAGGTGTAGATGTTCCCGGCTCCACTAGTCCATGTCGATGTGTCCTGGGGTGAGACGCCTAACCCCAAAATGCTCCCGTAGACTGTTCCTGTGGCGTGTGAGTGTTGGAGTCCTGATGGATGGTGGCAGCTTGCATGGTAGCTCCTCCCATTAGTGTATGAATGGGTGTGAATGGGTGAATGATGACATGTAGTGTTAAAGAGCTTTGAGAGGTCGGAAGACTAGAAAGGTGCTTTACAAGTACAAATTAATTTACTATTTACTGTGTTCTGGACAGATTGTATGTTTATCAGATCCCATTTTGGACGGTGGCTCTGAGAGGTCAAACAAACTAAACGTGATTGACACATTGTGAGATAGTGTCTATTGTTAAATGTGCCACAGTTTGGGATGGAAAACATGGACTCAACTGTTTTCTATTTACACTGATGTGAAACAAAGAAAACTGGCAAATTCTCACATTTGAGAAGATGAAACCAGCAACATGTTTGATTGACGGATGATTTACAAAATCATTTTGTTTATTAAATCGGTTCCTTGTCTGCCAATAGCTGAGGATCCTCAACACTGCACAAACACATTCACACCTATTTCAAATGTAGTTTCCAGCCGGCCTGATGACACCTGGAGGAAACCCACGTGAACGTTGAAGCTCCACACAGGTTTGAGCCCTTTCTGCCACGAGGCGAACATCTAACACGGCACAGTGTCTGATCAGCGCTGATCAGCAGGACTCCGTTATGTTATTCGTGTTGAAGACCAGCTGGGGCTTTCTGGGGATGCTGCCATTAACCCTGACCTGATGAAACAATAATGAGAGCAGGTGTACGCTTAATAATCCCGCTGGAAAATCCAGCTCTCGACCTTTTTGCAAGTGCATCGCTCACATTATTATTCCGCCATAATAAGGCAGAGTTACATCAGACTGTGCGCCGTTCTAATCGCATCAGCAGCAGAGCAAATTTGTCGCTATAAAAAGCCTATTGGAATTATTGGGACTTGAAAATGGTTGGATCACAGTGAATTCCATTAGGGCCTCCTCTCTTTTCTCTGCATCCACCTGCTCATGTCGTCTCTCTCTCCCTCCCTCTCTAACCCATTAAAGGATGCACCCACTTCACAATAAAAGCCCTTTTTCCCCTCCATCCTCAGCCACCATGCATTAGAGAGAAAGGGAACAGAATGTTTTCTTACAAAGACGACGCAGACGCATCAGCCTATTCATTTACGCTTCAAACATGCATGTGGACGGAGGGGTCAGGTAGAAGGGGGGCCGAGCGCTGCTGCGTCTTTATGTATGTTCCAGCGCGCAGTCTGCAGGGCTTAACACGCACCCCCGGGCCGCCGAGGCTCAGCGATGCCAGCGCATAAAGACGGAGTGAGCCTGCTCCTCTGCTCGCCCTCCTTCTGAGGGTTACATAAGAATGGAAGAAGCAGGCATGCCGGCGCTGTTGCATCCGGAGGTGAAAGTAGGCCTGTTTAGCCAATGGGGTGTGTGTGTGTGTGTGTGTGTGTGTGTGTGTGTGTGTGTGTGTGTGTGTGTGTGTGTGTGTGTGTGTGTGTGTGTGTGTGTGTTAGAAAGGACCATGTGAGGGAGAAAAATGAAATAAAAACGTCTCGAAGCAAATGGAGCCACTGCTGGACAGGACATTCTTTTTTACTTATTCATAAATAGAGAGCTCAACACAATCACGTGGTGTGTGTGTGTGTGTGCTTTTTAAAATGCAATAATAATTATACACATGTGCACATCGTTACCTTTCTAAAATAATGGCCTAAGTTATGATTTTCTTGCCTAAATCATCTCCTCATGATACTTAGGCAATTTGACAAGCTTTGCAAGATGGCATTTTGAAGCTAGCATTTAAGCTAGCAGTTTAGTTAGCATTTTTGTCAATGAAAATCTCACTGGAACATAATATTAGTACCGTAAAAGTTGGGTTACAAGCCGCTCCTATCTCCGGTCAGTGTCCCGCTGTAGCAAGCTAGCAGCAGCACTAGCTTGCGCTCCTGCTAGCTTGCGCTCCGGCTACCTTGCGCTCCTGCTGCTAGCTCCCCGCTCCTGCTGCTAGCTCCCCGCCGCTGCTGCTACTGGCCAGGTCCCCTCTGCCCAAGTCGGGTGTCGAGCCGGGGCTGGTCCCGCTACCTTCGGTGGTTGTCGGGGAGCTAGCGGAGAGCTAGCGGAAGTTAGTGGGCAACTAGCATGAGCACCAGATGGCTACAGCGGGGAGAAAACGGGGACACTGACCGAAGGTAGTAGCGGCGTGTAACCCGACTTTTACGGTAATCATAACATAGTCTGACCGGTATTACAGTATGCCTGTTGTGCAGTGTCTAGAGGCAGCGTGTGCACTATATTACATTTGGTCAAGTTTTTTGTTTCTTCTGAAAAACCTGAAAAAATGACTTGATAAATAAATCAGGACCCAGGTGAACGGCAACATTTCTCAGTGTCACACAAAGTGATCTCGACAGGTCACAAGAATGCACACCTGTTAGCAAAACATAGAAGCTTCAACACTGATTGGCAGGGCCTCCCCCGGCTCTCCCAGACGCCGGAAAAAAAAAGGTGAAAGTGCAATGAAACATTGATTCACACAAAGCCTGCACCCCCGTCAGACCGGCCCTCGGGAACCACGCGAGGCTTTTACCAAAGACAAGAGGACCTCATGAATATTCACGTTGCCAACACTGCTGGAGACGCAACAGAATTCGCTGAGATCAGCGCAGAGAAATCCCCAATCGTGCAAAAAACACGCAAGTACACCCGTGCAGTGCGGTGCCGTATGCATGCGTGGTTCTGCATCTCTCGCTCTCGGTTTTCTCCGTCTTCCTCTGAAATCTCGCCTGCCCACGCACATCTAAATGTCTAACGTGCACGCTCGTGCACGCGCGCGGACTCTCATCCACCTACGTTGCTTTCATGTTTTACGCGGTCCAGCTGGCGAACACTGTGGTCCGCATCTTTCCCTTTTTCCCTCCACCAGCTCCTTCGTCCTCTGATCAGGACATTTTGTACGTCACAGTTCAGCAGCTGTCCTGCATAATGAGCTGCTTCATATTCAACTGTGTAAGTGAATTATTTGTGATGAATCCATATCTGGACAGCTGCTTCTCCTCCACATTATCGGCCTATCAAGCGCACACATGCTAGAGCGGTAATGAGCCGTACCTCTGCACCATCTAATGAATTGAGTTGGAGAGGCACAGATTCACACAACGTTCACGAGTCAGTGCTTCTCTTCGCGTCCTCGGATGGCTCCTCGCCACGTGATCAACACCTGCCTTTCAACTTCACAGGTTTGGGGAGCTACGGCGACAGTAGCTCACCAGCACACAGGCAGCGACTCTTGATAATGAACGGAGACGACGGCCAATCCGATGTCGGTGCTGGAGAGCTGTGACGAGGCCGAGCCTATGGGCCCGGTCAGTGCAAGCCCCGTCGCATTACTGCAGCTCTGTGATGCCCTGGCAGCGCCGCTCAGCTCACAGCTGCACATCTCATGTGGCATTTGGAGTGAGATGTGGGTGACACAGGCACCAGTGGAAGTCAATTTTGGAAATCAATGATGCACTGTGTGTAGTTTTCCATCAGACTGATTGGTTTGTCTGAAATATAATTGTGATATCATGGCTGAGAGAACAAGTGTTCTTCCTATGTTTGCAAGCTGATGCAAGACTTTTTTTTAACCTGTTTTTCCGCGGTGTCAGCAACAGTTTGTATTACTGTAAATAAATGAAGTAAAGATGATTGATCGGCAACTATTAATCAAAACGCGTCTGCAGCCGGGCAGCAGCTCTGTGAGGCACAAACATGCTAACTCTAACGTGCTCAACATGACAATAACATGCTGATGTTTAGCACACGTATAATGTTTACCATGCTTTTGCCATGGATTAATGAAGTAAGCAAGCTCACATGTGCTAATTAGCACTAAACACAGCAGGTATTGGTCATAAACCAAGGAGGACGTCCTGCATGTCTTCATCCTCTATGAAGGTGAACTGAATACTTTTGATGACATCATCTTCAGGTAATCGTGATGGGCATTTTTCCCAATTTTCAAAAAAAGTCTATGATTAATCCAGAAAATAATCATCACATCTCACCTTAAAGATGATGCTCATACACAGATACATAAAGGCAGAAGCATTGCTATACACATGACTAGCTGTTGTGTCCAGACTAGGACAAGACAAGACTAAGACCCACATCAATGGAAGACAAAGAGGATGGATTCTGACACGATGAGCCACTGGAACTGCATATCAGTAGACAACTAATTACATTTATTGAATTATATTCCAATGTGCTTTTCCAAGGGCTTTGGCCAAAGCTGCTTGAGTCCTCCTTATGGAAGGAAAGCCCTGTGAGGAGCTCTAGGCGCTAACCTATGGTAATGCATGTGTGCTAAAGGCTAAAGCTGCTCCTGAGAACATAAAACCATGGTGATTAACAATGAACACACACACACTTCTGATGGCATTGTCTTCACACTACCGCCTTTGTCGTTTAGTTCAAGGCTTTTCGCGCTGCATACGTTGCTATTTCACGGGCAGATGTCACACTGCAGATGCTACACGTCCCAGGAAACTCACACATTGTGCTCCTCGCTCAGTTGGTTTTAACCTCAGTTGGTATTAACAGTTCCGGCGATAGAGCTTTATTATTAAAACTGGCATATCATGTGAATATTTTATAATGTTAACCTATCTATAGCAACATGAGGTGAACTCACTGAACTTGAAAGTCTCTCAAGTCATTTAATCTTTAAATCATCTTCAATGAATCACTGATGAAGTAAAAAAAAAATTAAAATAAGAAAGAAACACCGATGTTCATCATTGTCACCCCAGGGCTATTTCCTACTCGTCACTCCCCCGATCATCCCTCCATACCTCATATTTAAATACATCCCACCTTAAAGTACTGCTATCTATTGACTGTGCACTTTATTTTGACTTTAATTTTATATTCTACTGTAGATTTAATTGTAAATATTCATGCTCCCTGTTTTTGCACTCTGTTTATTGTTAAAAATTGTTATGCACCTCCCGCCAGGACAAATTCCTTATATGTGAAAACATACATAGCAAAAAATGGTTCTGATTCTGATTACTGTTGTCTGACACGTTATAAAAACAATAAATGAAAAAACAGATTTTCAGCCAAAAAGACAGAACATGGACAGAGGGACGAGAATCCAGAAGAGAACGAGAGAGAAAAGGTGATGCAACATTAAATAGGCCGTACTTTAGAATGTGGGGTCATCCCATGACGAGCTTCCTGCACTCAGCCCCTCAGCGGTTTCACCTTTTAAACTCTCCCTCCAGTTTAAGTTAAGGACGCTTCAGCTCCTCTCAAAGCTGAGCCTCAGACATCACTCCTCCTCCATGTTTTCCTTGTGAGAACAACTAATGTTCTGGTGTCATAACATAATCTGAGTATAATCACATTAAACTGTATTTTTCCAAAATGTATTTTGAATCAATCTATGAATCTGGTGAATAACTTATCATCAAGCTATATATGAATATGCTAGCCGCTCTGTGAGGTTGTACTTAGGCACAGTGGTGCTTTCAGCTAAATGCTATCAGTGTGCTAACATGCTCACAATGCTAACATGGTGATGTTCAGCAGGCACAATGTTGACCATGAATACCATCTTACTTTGAGTGCTAGCATGCTAAAAGGTAGCTTTAGCTTCCTGCCCGAATCAGAAATTTGAACACGTTAGGAAATATTTTCTTTAAAATTATTATCTTGACATTTTCTAACAGGTACTGCAGTGCCACCATTACAATACAACCGGGTACCTGATGAATGTGTGAGGTTATGCAATGCATTAAATAAGAAAATAGCAAAAAGCATCAACCCCCTCAAGTCATTGTTGGTGGTAAATTGTGTCCCATTCATGTCAATATTTAATGAGATATTTGGGTTCCATGTGTGAGTCATTTTCTCTATGGCAAATGGGAATTTTTAGCCAAACAAGTATTTATTAGGGGCCTGTTACATAAAGCTTTTATGATGTTATCCACCTAGCACACACTCCTCCAAGCTATAAATCCAAGACTATTGGTAGCAGTTGTTTGTTATATTGAGGCCTTTTGTCATGCAATGTTGCCATTAATATGTATGAGGAGTGCTTTTGTGTAGCAGTGTGTTAAAATATGTGTGTGTGTGTGTGTGTGTGTGTAAACATTATAGTTTAAGACACAGGCCTCAGCACCTGTAGCGCCGTAGAATAACACATTGGAAGATTAATGTAGTCAAAGTCTCTCCTATAAACTACAGTTGTCAACAGTAAACATTGACATTAGGGAAATGAATTCAACAGATATTGAAATTGCATGCAAGCATAAAGAGATCCTCACGTACAAAAACAAGAGTGGCTATTATTAAAGATGGTGTGGAATAAATCCTTAAAAACTACTTTTTTATATCTTCAAATATGTGATCTAGGGCCGACCGCTTCCCGGATGAAACTACAAAATGTACTCAACATATTCTCTAAGTATAGCCAGATAAAAGCATAAATCTGTTAAAATCTTCTGGGGTTGGACCCTCAGAACCCTGTTAGACTGTCCCGCCCACATGTCTAATGCTTCCTACGCCCGGTAAAAAATACTATTTGCTGCGTTCACTGATATTGGTCGGGGCCATAATTACAAGCAGCTAAGTTGCCAAACCAGTTCCATATTATTTCAAAACTTGTACAATTGATTATGCTAATTTAGACAGCGTTTCCGGGATTCCATGAGACGGAGTCCAGGTGTGAACCAGCGACTGTGTGGGTGAAAGAGACCGGCCTGGTTTTGAGAGGGACAGTGTGTTATTGTAGAGGTTGACCTGGTCTGTGGGGGAGGGGCTAAACCGGAGAGTTTTCTAGTGAGACAGGCCGACAGGGATGAGGGGCAGATGGACTCGGCATCACGGAGAGATGATTCAGTCCATGACATAACTCCACATAAAATGTGCACAATGAGAAGAGTCACCTGAAGGGATCTCAGATTCAGTAAGTGTATTTCTGAATTCGGAGCAAGAAGCGCATTAAGTGATATCATTGTGACCCATCAAAGTAAAGTGTTGGGTAAAAGCACCCTGAGGCGTCAATCCTCCCCGTCTTTAGACATGGTTGGTTTCAGATGCTGTGGTCCAGTGGTCTTTACTGTCCATCAAAGCTCCCTTGTGAGCGTGTGCATGAAAGTGTAGTACGCCATGATGACGAATGCTACCTTTGATTATCTTTAATATCGTCTCTCTACGCTTTTAGTGCACCTTTTATTAGCAGGGGGTGTCTGTGTTGATGCACATACCTTTACATTCTTGCATTACACATAACAGTAATTCCAGTAGTGCATGTTTGTGTCCACACACACACACACACTCAGAAGCCCAGCAGGTCAGTGAACAGGAAAGCACCCAGGCCCTCATGAGAGGCAGACAGAGTCTCATTAAGGCCGGCGTATCTCCTGCCTCTCGCTTCCCTTTCGTTCTGTATCCAAACACGAGAAAAGCAAGCAGCTTCGTAACTTGTCAACGGACCACTTAAGGCTACAAATGAGTATAGCGGGGAATTCCTCCCAGGAAATAGTTCCCCAAACCCAGAAGAGGAAACGGAGAGAAACAGAGTACCTGTCTGTGCGATGTGCTCTGTCAGCATCCTGTCAACAACACACAGCCAATTAGGGCTGCAGCCAAAAGGCTGGGTGAGCTCTCTGTTTCTCACTCCACTGATTCTGTCCTGCACAAACGCACACGCACAGTAAAGAAAGTCGACACACATTCAAGCGTTCGTTCAAATGAAACATGCATGCACACGTTTATATGCATCCTGAAGGAAAGGAAGCCTGTGTGTCTACATTGTGATGCAGCAGAATCGCCCTCACTTCCAACGCTCTGCAGTCTCTTGTCCTGTCGCTGATGCCAGTTGGCCATTTGACTACATTTCCATATTGAGCCTGCACGGATCACTTGAGGCTGGGCCTGCAGGAGGGCGGGTGAGGTGTGTGTGTTTATCTGTTGGAGGACATGGCACTGAACTCGATACTCTTCGCTAAGTAAAATCATAGCTACAGTGCTGCCACTGGCTGGAGAGTCCATTCAGACACACACATACAGAGAGAGAAGGGCCTAAACAAACACCCACACACACACACACACACACACCCTGTCTGCGCTGCCATGCTACAGTGGTTCCCGAGGCTACTTTGCATATCAGGCCTGACATAATGAGGAGATAATGCTCAGTGTCTGAGGACAGGAGGGTGATACTGCCACCTCGTCTGGTCAGCTAAATAAACCTCACACACACCCAGGGCTGACGGCCTGTTGGGCCGCCTCAGTTTCAAGGTCTCAAGTCAAAACGAGTTTTAACAGCCATCACGGCTCCATTAGTGGGAGGCAGAGATCATTGTCAAGTGTTTAACAGTTCTAATGTGAAAGCATGAGCAATCAACATCATTTCATCGTTGCCTCTATGCATTAGCTCTGATATAGACCAGGGTTTATTGGCTCCTTCCCATTTTTTAACCACATTAAAAAAATGCTTTATGCATTTTGTAGATAATTAAATTAAATTCTGTTCATTTGGTGTAGCCCAGAATCACAAATTACAAATTTGAGGACATTGCAATCTGTACACACAAGCCCTTTCACAGGGAAAACAGGAAGAAGCCTTCAGGAGAGCAACAGAGGAGGATCCCTCTCCCCGGATGGACAGAAGCAATAGATGTCATGTGACCTGAATGACCAACGTAACAGAGTTACAGCGCATTACATGAATATGACAGAAATTATTCATATAATGAGTAGTAGAAATGGACCACGATCCAGATAACCACGATCCATGAAGCAGACGGAGGTTAGAGAGAAGGGGCATCAGCAGGGCCATGGCAGGAGGTAGGAGGCAGGAGGTAGGACCCAGGAGGCAGGACCCAGGAGTCAGGACCCAGGAGGCAGGAGACAGGAGGCAGGAGGCAGGAGGCAAGAGGCAGGGGGAAAAAGGCAGGAGGCAAAAGGCAGGAGGCGATACGGTGATTAAACATAATTTTACGGTACATTTTCTCAATGGGATGTATCAGACATAAACAGCTGTTGAAATGTCATCAACATCTGCTGTTATACAGCTTATTGCAATTTATTTTTAATCAGGAACGTTAATAATGGATACACATTATAAACCATGTTCTACGATCACCATCCCTCAAACAGCTTGGCCACTTGTCATCGCTTGTCATCGCTGCATTCAAAATTTGCGTCATCAAGTCACACTCACCAGGTGTCAACCAGCTACTTGACGAAAGTGCAGTATCCTACACCGATACAAGGCTGCACCAACTGTTCTTTGGCCAGTAATTTAGCTAAACTGAATAATACACCTCACCCGCCTCTGCAGGCGTACTGGTGACCGAGCACAAGGGTGTCTAAGGCCCGACAGGAAGGACGGAGGGAACGCTCTGACAGCAGCGCTCAGGTCGTTTAAACCTTCACCAACAAGTAAAACAGGTAAGGTATCAAAATGCCTCGACCTTTGATGCTGACATACAGGTGTCCTCACCCAGTTACCCGGCCTTTGCACTTGTTGAGTGTACACAGACAGCCAAGGGGGGGGTCCTTCCAAGATACCCTTGCACAGCCAATGGGTGAGCCTCAGGGGGTTTACCGACAACACTGTCCGCAGAGGAAAAAAAGAGAAGCAAAGTGCATAACATGCCAAAGCTGACACAGGGAATAGAATGTGGGATTTTTCCATTTCTCTGTCTCCTGTTGGGTTGAGAGTAAAAATCACTGACACTGAGGGCGCAGTACCTAAACCTAGTTTAACATGTATTGACTAAAAAAGGATGTTTTCTATCTGAAGGTAGCTCCTTGCGACTGAGCAGCTTGGTGGTACAACAGTGCACAGCAATAAAGCCTTGATGGGTAACTGCTTTAGAGGCAACTGCCTAGTGGATCTAAAATGGCAATTGACTTCACTATTCTGTCAAACTGCCAGATCTCACATTACCATGGAGCCCACACTGTTACTAACTGCACACTGAATACATATTATCACATTTTTGGAAACACCACAAAGTGATTTCTGAGAGAAGCAGACCGAAGGGTCGACAATAGGGTAAATCTAAGATGTCAACCTGATTAAGAAGCTAAAGCCACAGCTCACAGTGTAAAAGTGAACCAGAGATCCAGACAGAACACGATGACATGAAGGAACAACAGTGCTCCTGTAAAGCACTGCTACAATCATTAAAAAGCTAAACCAGCATGTGCAGACATCCAGTATGCAATCAGTAGCTAGCTTAGCATGGAAGTGCTTTTTTTTACCTTAAGTTTATTCTAATTATGTGTGGTAGGAGGACCCAGCAAAGCAAGCTTGTCATTGTATAGAATAAATGTCTGTTATCTGTGTATATGACAGTAAAAAAACATCTTGAATCTTGAAGTGCTAACGCTAGTTAATGATGTGCTACCTACTCCGCTAATGCTAGCTCAACAGGTTTGTTTCGTAGAACTGTAAGGTTTTAATATGAGCCGAGGGACAGAGGAGTGGAGCACATAATGCAGCCGCCTTAGTCAAATTCAGTAGAGGGTTGTTAAAAATAAACTCTCTTCCAAACCCTAAGTGACAGGAAGAGATCACTGATGCATACACCTTAATAGTAGGATGCGACAGACAGGAAAGAGGAACAGGAAGAGAACAGATTAGGTAGCTCTCGGGGTCAACTCCCTGTCCTCACACCACTTCTAACAGCCCAGCGGTTTTACTTTGTAGACAGAAATGGCTGAACTTTTCTCCATCCTCATGAGAGGTTGGCCCAGGTTTAGCAAGGTGCCAGTCATGCAATTGGACTGCGGCAAAACTCCCCAGCACTGAGGATTGTAGCTAGCATGTAGCTTGCGTTAGCTGGCTTACCTCAACATATCACAAAATGGTTGCTCAGTCCAAGTGATTGACAGGCAGTTCTTCCTGTCTGACTCTCCGACTTAAGGATCAGGTGGAGGAGATGCAAAATGTTATGCAACCTCTTCAGTTATGCCCCATGAGCAAACATATCGATTCCCAAGGGAAGATGATGGTGAGCAATTGGGGAGAAGCGGCGTTGAGGCATGAAAATCAAGGCTGTGTCTTTTGGTTAATAAAAGCTCTGTCAGGTCAGAGCACGAGGGAGACCACGCTCTCCCAATGCTGTCGAGAATCATGTCAGACATGAGGTGCTCCAAGAGTAGTTTGAGATGTGACAGTAGCTACAAATCAAATGGAGCTCCATCAATCGCGAGGACCATCTTGAGTTCACTAATGCACCTATTGCTGTCCTTTAGGATGTACTATTAAGTGATTGCACTGTTGTTAGATTTGACATTTTACTTCCCCAGACGTTTGTCACCCTGAAGTCCCTTTATTTATGCATGAGCATTTGTGTCGAGAGGGAATCACTTATTGTGTTAACTTGAAAATGGAACCATTTAAATAAAGGAACATTTCTGGTGAGCGGTAACATCCAGATGAAATAAACACCGCTTTCAAGTTTAGTCTGGTTCGGTTTAATAATTTTCTTTTTTATTGCTGAGGGGCATGTACGAAGGAGGTACATTTGTCTTTTTTGGACTTTGAATTATTGCTGTGGACGGGTTTTCACTTTGGCTGCTGAGGCTTCTTTATTAGTTTCTAAAGGGATGCATCTTCGAAGAGGTATCAAGAAGGTACATCAAATGTCACTGATACAAATATACACTTATTCCAGTAAAAAATATGCTTGTTTTCAGTGTGGAAGGCAAAGTAGCAACTCCAGGGTTCAACGTTGATGTCTCTTTTCATTCGCCCTGTTGGGTAAATCGGTCAGAAATCAAAGTCAATTGTGACATGAGACATTCCATCATCTGCTCCGGAAAAACATGTGAAAACAACGTGTTTAATTCTTTTTTGTTAATGTGGCATTTTACTTGGTGGGCAACTGGACTTGATGCAGGGTGAGACAGTACAGAGAGTACAAGATGGAGAAAGGGCTCTGCTGATAGGCCACACCTGGAGCTCATCTAGAACGCGGGTCGCAGGCGGCAGCACCGACATGCACCTCGCTCTCGCCCTCCTCCTCGTCATGCTGACTGCCTCGTCCCTTTGATGTTAACCTATAGATGCATGCATCCAGCCTCCTCTTACACAATCAGCATCAAACTGCACAAGCCCACGCACAGGCCCGGCACACAGCACATGCATGCATGCATGCACAAAGAGACCCACATACACTCTCGCTCTCTTGAAAACCCCCCATGCGATGCACACGCTCATGCATCACACAAGCGGAGGCACGCATATAAGAAATTTATCAGTGTGACACTTTCACGGTCTAATTAGCCCCAATGTTGCAGTAAACACGTCCCGATGACCCTCCATTTTCTGGTTACTCATCAAGTATAGATGGGGCTGAAGCCGGACAGAACCTCAGGACAAGGAAACAAGGAACAGGGAAACCCATGTGCGATGGTGTGTGTGTGTCCTCCCTGACAGGAGTGTGTGAAGACGACTCAAAGACAGCTCCAGAGAGATGCTGCATGGCGCTGCAGAGACAGACAGCCCTGTTGCTGGCTTGCTGCTGCCTTTGACGCGGTGATGGGGATTTTCCTCTTTCTGCCTCTCCCTCGCTCTCTGTTGCCGTGGCAGATGTGGCCAGCGAGCTGTGATCAAACCGTGCCTTCATCCTTCCTCTCGCTCTCGTCAGCTGGAGGGCTTCAGCAGCAGGGTGCCCCAGATTCACAGACCGCCTCCCTCCTCCCGTGTAGTGCAGGGCTCTCCGCTGTGGAGCACTACTGACACCTAGTGGCCGGGAACAGGGCCTACAGCGGGGGGTGAAAGGAGGGCCTGAAATGGGAGATCCAATATATTTCTTGAACTTCATGGTGTTGACCAAATAATATTCCTATAAAACACCAGTTTTGGTAATAAACTCCATCTAAAAAAAAGGGAGGAAATTATCCAATTAGCCTTTCAATTGATTCCCTTTGAATTTCTGGCCTCACTGCTGTATCTGATCAATATTCCCAATAGATCAGTCAAAGGTTGAAGAGGTTCTGCATGAGGTGTCTGCTCGGGCCCAAGGCCAGGCAGATGGGCAGTGGGTGGGGTAGGACCTGAATCAATAGCAGTGTGTGGAGTTAATCTAGTGAGTGTCCCTCTGGCAGAAATACGTGACTGAAAGGTTGAACAGCAGAGCACAGAGCCATTATCAAATGACGAGCTCAGCATGTTTCTCCCAAATAAGCTTTTTTTAATTTGAGGGGTGTAGCCAGGGTTCAGCAAGCCTCTGGGGTGACTTTGGGTTGAGCACTGTCAGGGACTTTCTCCCTTTGGAGTATTATATAAGATTGTATCTGGCCTTTTTTTGTGCATGCTTGGCCAAATCCAAAGCACATTTAAGTTATATGCAAAGCTCTGACATTTTTTTCTTTTATCCAAAGCTGTTAAGTCCAAGAAAAGTAAATTAGCTTGACTCCAGCAGAGCAGTGCATGTTGATACTGTAATCACCTAAATGCAGACGCTTCTCTTTGTGCCAACAATGTCGTCAAAAAGTACAGAAGAGGCGGTTCGACTCCCTTTTGCATATCAAGGATAAATAAGGAGGTGCAGGTTGACTCTTCAAATGATACAAACACAATCTTTAATCAGCTGTACATGCATTGGCACAATGTCACATTCTTTTTTTTACCTCAAGCGAGGTAAAGTAACCATAATGCATAAAAAGGTAAAAAGGAAGTAAACAGTGAAACGTTCTTCATCAGTTGACGCCACATCGGGACACTTTGTTTATGTTCATGATGTAATGCTCCTTCTCTTTACAATACTGCTGGCAGCTAATACTTTGACATATGTATGCAATGCTGACAATATAAAGCACCGTAAACACAACACAAAGCAAAGTCCCCTTCAGTTGAATCAAGCATCGTTTACACACACGCAGAAGGTTGGATCGGACGGATTGTACACACAAAAACTCCTAATCCTGCTTCCTCGTCGCACCGTTCAACATGTTAGACGACAAGGACGAAGAAAACAGGGGACGGAGAATGGGAGACGCTTTGGATTTGATTTGACACAATCCCAGCGCACACAAAAACGGGTTGAAGAAAGACAAACACAACGGGGAGATGGCACTATGAATTACAAACCTCGAGACCGTTTGAGTCCACCAGCACAGAGTTCACAGCTGTGGAGAAGAGACGCTTCAGCCGGTTCCCTGTCTTCAATGTCAAGTCATACAGTCGGCACTATGAGACGAGCATCACATCACCTGTATGTACAGGGCACCTCCCATCTCTGTAGGCTGAACATGCAGCTCAGGCTTTCATGTCTTGGCCTTGGGTTCAACTTCATATACAGTGCTGTGAAAATGACACTAAAACATGAGAAGATCATTCAGTACAGTGGCTTTAACAAAATTCAAGTGGGCGTTCTTGAAGAACGGCTCTATCTGATTATTCTCACAATAGAATATCGTCTTTTAAAATGCATTCATCACGATCCATCTCAGTCCGTATTGACACTCGTTCATAGTTTTTACTAAATGATTCATTCGGCTCTGTGGAGCCGGGACTTCCAGTGGAACCGGTGCGTCCAGAGAGGCCGATCCAACGCCACGCTGACGCAATCCTCACCTGGACTAGGCTCCCCTGACCCGCTTCAGTCCTCTTGGGTCGAGCGCAGCAACGAGTAAGGCTTCGCTGCATTGATTTCGGTAGTTCGGGACAGTTCTGTCTCAGAAAGGCACGCGGCTGAGCTCCGCACTTCACCGTCCGCCGCGGATCCGGCTCCTCCAGATTCTTTTTAGCAGCACTTTTGTATTGATCTCCGTTCCAGAGAAAATGACACTTTGTGACCTTGTCAATAATATACACATACATACATATTTACAGGTAAGATCGTCTCCTTAGACTAGAAGGGTCAGCTGATATTTGTTTGTCTGTCTTTTGTTACTTATACACAGAGTGTGTGTGACTGTACACATGGACATAATGTAGACAGATAGCACACAGAAAGGAGACGAAAAGAAACACAGCAGAGATGACGTCGGTCTGTGTGTGTGTGTGTGTGTGTGTGTGTGTTTACGAGTGCTTGATAGTGTATTTGCCTTTCTGCAGCTGGGAGATGTACAGCTTGGACTTGGTGCCGTCCAGTCGTTTGAACCACACCTCGTCGTTGTTGACGGTGGTGATGATGGCGCTGCGGGACGAAAGCACACAACGCGATTAGCGCGACGCCACTTCCTGTCTGCAGAAGCCACACGCGCTCACGTCTCCTCATCGTGCGTCCACAGGGAAAAGGAACAAGGGATACTCTGCTCGAGTGGTAAAGGGATACGGGGCAATCAGCAGCACACACACATTCAAACTGAAGAGATGATTTTTACAAAGCGACGGCTGCAGAGAGGAGAAGCACTACTCTCTAAAGAGCCGTGTAATAATGAACTAATGCTGCATTAATAATATCTGCGTGATCTGCTGCTTTGTCCTTTCCATTCTCAATGAATCCACCATGATCCACTATTGCAGACGAGTGCACACACACACACACCTTTTAGCATCATCACTGACAGGTGCTGTCATCAACATCATACAATAAACCCTGCTCACACACACACACACACACACACACACACACACACACACACACCTGGCTGGGTACTCGTCCTTCCTGTTGATGCAGATGGCCTGTCCCCTGCAGTACCACTGGTTGTCGTAGAAAAGCCGCCCGTCCTCGAAGCGCGCCACGTGGGGATGTCTGTCCGGCTTGACTGCCGGGACTGGAGGAGCAGCATCAGGACCATGAAGCGGGACAGTGTACGTTTAAAAGACACCTCATGAATATGAGAAAATGCACAGATGCGCACCCGCGTGCACGTGCGTATACATACGTGTGTGCGTAAAACTACACCCACTATACTACTCATGTTAGCCAATGCTTGTTTTAGTCAATTATGTACAGCACAAAACTGAAGAAAAAAAAGGAAGACAGAGACAAGGACGGCAACGTCTGACTCCTCAACTATGAACTTGAGGAGTGCGCCTGTGGGTCGATGGCTGCACTCAGCCAGATATTGACTGTAACCGAGGATGAGGAGAGACTCTTACCGTCCACCTTCACCCGGTGTGGCCCCAGAGATGCCATCGCCTGTGGGGGAGAGGGCGACAGACACAACTTAAAAGTCAAACCACAAAAACAACTTTCAGCGAGCGACTACTTTGTCCTTTTCCAAAATACCTTTCTTATCGCGGTCCAGTCTTCCAGAATGTCAAGGTCCTGCAGCATGTAAACGATAAACGGCCGTAACAAGCGGTTAAGGAAACATCTGTCTTAGCAGCACGTCGCTGTGGTGCAGATGAATGATGAGGCATGAGACAAGGACGGGACAAACGGAAAAAGGATATCAGAAACCACGACGGGCTTCTTCTTCTTGACGGGGCAGAATGTGTCTTTCTTCTTGTTTTTCCGTGAGTGCAATCCATCATTCCACAACTCTGGAGAGCAGAGAGGACAGATTATAGAGGAGAAACACTCATATTTCTGTTTCATAGAGGCATCTGGTTGGTTTATTGTCTGTATTGGTTGTTCCCACTACTCTGTATCTTTTATGAATGAACCCAGATCGACTGCTGCTAAACTAAATGAGAGTGAGGACCACACAGAGTGATGAGGTACCTGAGGTAATGTCAATACTGTGTCTGTCCTCCTCCAGCCTTCTTATCTTCTCCTCCAGCTCACTCTGCACAGTGTCAAACAGCAGCAGCTTCTCACTCTGGAGACAGAAACAAGAGGGCGAGATGCTCAAGGATGATTCAAAATCACCTCCAGAGGTTGAAGCCTGGGGCTGCATTGTGTTCAGGTGGTGCAGACCCCAACACCAGAGTGGATATCCAACATTGTAGAGGCAGCAATCTACTTGAACAAGATGCGTTTTGACGTGGGAAATACAAACCTGACCCCCGCATAAGCCCCTGACTCATTGGTCGACCTCTCACCTCCCAGTGCTGGCAGGCAGCCTGGATCTCACACTCGTACTTGTTCTTCACCGACTCCAAGCACAGCTCCCTGTAGATCCCTGTGGAGGCATTTCACTTCAGTCACACAGAAAACACAGCCTGGAAACGTTTAGTTGCATATCATGAGAACGTTGCTGACGCCACCTTTTAAGTCAAATCTAAATATTAAAGTGTCATGCAGCCCCACATTGACCCACCAGCTACTTTGGTCCTGATCTGCATGTTCTCCTGCAGGTTGGCCAGAGGCTCCAGGTACTCTTGTGCACAGCCGGCCATCACCTCCTGCAGCTTGATGTCCACCTGGCTGAGGCGCTCCTTGTACAGCCTGCACAGCAAGACAAGGAGATTCACAATCCTCATTTTAGTGCTCACTTTATAAATATCTCAGAAGCAAGTTCAAAATAGAAAACTCAAGCGGTCTAAAGGAGAGTTCAGGGTTCATTCACATTCTGACCAGTGGATTTCATGACTTTTCCATGACCAAACATGTTGTTAAATCTGGGTGTAAACAGTAAAAAGTGAGTAAATGTAGTATTTAAATTAACAATGAGAATACAAAGCATACAGTAAACCTTAAATGACACAAATGAATGAGACAATAGTTTGATTAAAAGAATAAACATTTATATAGATGCCTGTATGGATGCCTGCTTATATTTTGAGTCTTTCTTTTAAAAGCATATTCATTATTTCAATCTCAGCGTAAATGAACGACATGAACACATGAATATAACACATTTACATGAACACATGAATATAACACATTTACATAATCACATGAATATAACACATTTACATGACTTTCAGGAGGCTGTAACTAGAGGGTGGAGACTAACTAGTGGGTGGAGGCTGTAACTAGAAGGTGGAGGCTGTAACTAGTGAGTGGAGACTGTAACTAGAGGGTGGAGGCTGTAACTAGAGGGTGGAGACTAACTAGAGGGTGGAGGCTGTAACTAGAAGGTGGAGGCTGTAACTAGTGAGTGGAGACTGTAACTAGAGGGTGGAGCTGTAACTAGAGGGTGGAGGCTGTAACTAGAGGGTGGGGCTGTAACTAGTGGGTGGAGACTGTAACTAGAGGGTGGAGCTGTAACTAGTGGGTGGAGACTGCAACTAGAGGGTGGAGGCTGTAACTAGAGGGTGGAGACTGTAACTAGAGGGTGGAGACTGTAACTAGTGGGTGGAGACTGTAACTAGTGGGTGGAGACTGTAACTAGAGGGTGGAGACTGTAACTAGTGGGTGGAGACTAACTAGAGGGTGGAGGCTGTAACTAGTGGGTGGAGGCTGTAACTAGTGGGTGGAGACTGTAACTAGAGGGTGGAGACTGTAACTAGTGGGTGGAGACTAACTAGAGGGTGGGGCTGTAACTAGAGGGTGGAGACTGTAACTAGAGGGTGGAGACTGTAACTAGTGGGTGGAGACTAACTAGAGGGTGGGGCTGTAACTAGAGGGTGGAGGCTGTAACTAGAGGGTGGAGACTGTAACTAGAGGGTGGAGACTGTAACTAGTGGGTGGAGACTAACTAGAGGGTGGGGCTGTAACTAGAGGGTGGAGGCTGTAACTAGAGGGTGGGGCTGTAACTAGTGGGTGGAGACTGTAACTAGTGGGTGGAGACTAACTAGAGGGTGGAGCTGTAACTAGAGGGTGGAGGCTGTAACTAGAGGGTGGGGCTGTAACTAGTGGGTGGAGACTGTAACTAGAGGGTGGAGCTGTAACTAGTGGGTGGAGACTGCAACTAGAGGGTGGAGGCTGTAACTAGAGGGTGGAGACTGTAACTAGAGGGTGGAGACTGTAACTAGTGGGTGGAGACTGTAACTAGTGGGTGGAGACTGTAACTAGAGGGTGGAGACTGTAACTAGTGGGTGGAGACTAACTAGAGGGTGGAGGCTGTAACTAGTGGGTGGAGGCTGTAACTAGTGGGTGGAGACTGTAACTAGAGGGTGGAGACTAACTAGAGGGTGGGGCTGTAACTAGAGGGTGGAGACTGTAACTAGAGGGTGGAGACTGTAACTAGAGGGTGGAGGCTGTAACTAGCAGTGGGTGGAGGCTGTGACTAGAGGGTGGAGGCTGTGACTGGAGGCTGTAACTAGTGGGTGGAGACTGTAACTAGAGGGTGGAGACTGTAACCAGTGGGTGGAGACTGTAACTAGTGGGTGGAGGCTGTAACTAGTGGGTGGAGGCTGTAACTAGCAGTGGGTGGAGGCTGTGACTAGCAGTGGGTGGAGACTGTAACTAGAGGGTGGAGGCTGTAACTAGTGGGTGAAGGCTGCAACTAGTGGGTGGAGGCTGTCACTAGCAGTGGGTGGAGACTGTAACTAGAGGGTGGAGGCTGTAACTAGTGGGTGGAGGCTGTAACTAGTGGGTGGAGGCTGTGACTAGCAGTGGGTGGAGGCTGTAACTAGAGGGTGGAGGCTGTAACTAGTGGGTGGAGGCTGTGACTAGCAGTGGGTGGAGACTGTAACTAGAGGGTGGAGGCTGTAACTAGTGGGTGGAGGCTGTGACTAGCAGTGGGTGGAGGCTGTAACTAGTGGGTGGAGGCTGTAACTAGTGGGTGGAGGCTGTGACTAGCAGTGGGTGGAGGCTGTAACTAGTGGGTGGAGGCTGTAACTAGTGGGTGGAGGCTGTAACTAGTGGGTGGAGGCTGTAACTAGTGGGTGGAGACTGTAACTAGAGGGTGGAGACTGTAACTAGTGGGTGGAGGCTGTAACTAGAAAGTGGAGGCTGTAACTAGTGGGTGGAGGCTGTGACTAGAGGGTGGAGGCTGTAACTAGTGGGTGGAGGCTGTGACTAGAAAGTGGAGGCTGTAACTAGTGGGTGGAGGCTGTGACTAGTGTGTGGAGGCTGTGACTAATGGGTGGAGACTGTAACTAGAAAGTGGAGGCTGTAACTAGTGGGTGGAGGCTGTGACTAGTGGGTGGAGGCTGTAACTAGTGGGTGGAGGCTGTGACTAATGGGTGGAGGCTGTAACAAGAGACTTACTGCTCCTTCAGGTCCGTGAACTGCTTCTCCAGGGTGGTCATCTCATCCAGACACTCCATCCTCCTCCTCTCACAGTCCTCATCGTCCATCTCTGTTCTCACACACACACACACACACACACACACACACACACACACACACACACACACACACACACACACACACACAGGTCTGACATCACCTCCATAACAACAGCTATTCATCATCATAATCATCATCATCTGGTCGAGCTCCTTAACGACATAACGCAGCACGTGACATTAAGGAGCATCAGCGACGTGTTTCAGGCCGAGCGTAGTTTCCTACCCGAGCTGTCTCCATCTTCGGACACGGACGAGCTCACCGTGTCCTCCTCGTCCGTGCTGCTGCCGTCCTGCTCGGGGAAGTCCACCTCCATTTCTTCGTGGTTGCTTTCTTTCTTCTCCCGGTGAACCGGCATGGCGGCCCGGCAACGGGCGTGAAGGGGCCGTTAGTTCAGTTTCCCCCCCCCCCGAATAAAGAGGCGACGGTACCTCGAACAGCTAGCCGGTTAGCTAGCCCGTAGCTAGACAGCTGGTAATGCTAACATGGCGACCGCCAGCCAATGACGCGCAGCCTTACTGTGACTGTCCAATCAGATGCTCTGTATGGGTGTCCATTGCTAGGCAAAGGTTTTAGGGATTTGTAGTTTTTTTATACACTTTTTCTTGTCACCTAATACGGAGCCTTCTGTTTGTGCAGTACAGCTAAGTCACTGCACTGATTTAGTCTGACGTGTTGGAAACATGATTATATGATATGTTGTTGTGTTTGTTCTAATCTTACCACCACAATATGCTACTTTTTATATATATTATGTGATGTGGGTACTACTTTTTAAATTACCATTCATAAATAAAAGCTTGATTAATGGTTAGTAAATAATTTACTCATCCTTTGTAGATGGGTTTCAGCTCGTTAGTTCTTTAATGCATCATTTGACCTCTAACCTTCTGGGACCGGACATCTGAACCTGACTACAGAAGATTGACAGACTTTTTCTGATGGCTTATGGAGGTGTTATCAACATTTAACTACAACCGTAATGGTATATTAACCTTTTTTAATCACTAACATATAGTTACTTATTCCATAAACTATTCTATCAATACACCTTTAATCAAATTCAGCAAATATCTCCACACGTGTTTCACAAACCAGCAACCCAAAAGTTGTTCTTATTGGCTTATCAGATCAATATTAGTAAATGTTTTATAATATAAATGAAACTATCAGTCGAAACGTAGAAACCCTTTAAAATGGCTGACCTTTGAGAAAGTGGTACAGCTTTGTGGTTACAAAACAGATGCCACAGAGGGAGAATCATAGTGCTGACTCATGAGGAGAATGTGCTGCAGGTCCAGACTCAAACATGCTGTCATCTTAGTCAGTCATGGATCTTTAGTGGCCCTTGAAGCAGACGGGAGGTTCTCGCAGCGGGACGTGGTGAAGAGGTGCCAGAGAGCCGCTGAGCCGCTGGCAGATGACTCGGCCCCGGGGCTCAGGCTGTCACGGCTGGCTGCTGCACTCACTCACCTCACTCACTCACCTGATGGACGACTGAGAGGAGTGGAGGCTGAAGCCGTGGTTTTGTCTATCGTGTGTGTGTGTGTGTGTGTGTGTGTGTGTATCAAGTAAGAGGGTCTTTCACGAACACTCCAATTTAAAAACAAAATAATATTCCATGTGCATTAGTGTTCAGTATGTTTTCTAATTAACAATAATACAACATCAACAAATGTCCAATCATTTTGACTCTGTGTCTTTAAGTAAAATCCACTAATTGATCAGCTGCATCCATCCTAGTTATATCCATTATATATCCATTATATCCATTATATATCCATTATATCCATTATATATCCATTATATATCCATTATATCCATTATATATCCATTATATATCCATTATATATACATTATATCCATTACATATCGATTATATATCCATTATATCCATTATATATCCATTATATATCCATTATATCCATTATATATCCATTATATCCATTATATATCCATTATATATACATTATATCCATTATATATCCATTATATCCATTATATATCCATTATATATACAGTATATATCCATTATAGTGACAGTTTGTACTACTGCTGGTTGTGCACATGTCACAAAATGATCGTGGTTGAAGTCAACTCAAAACATAAACCGTTTTTAACGGTCAACGATTTTGACAACCCATTTAATTATCATTTAATATCTTTGTGAATATTAAGCCATTGTTATAAATATTGCAAACATAGAATGTATGATCAATGTAATAAAAAGTATAGCTTTATTTAACTATTTGATATATGATCCAAAAACAGACATTTCTTGCCTGGTAGTCCAATCCAGATTTGACAGAAACTGAACTATATTGCAATATGAAATGACAAATACTATGATAGATTATTTTATCCACATAGTCCACTCATACTTATGTATCTTTCAAGAGTTTTAGTGCATTTAATGCAGGATATAATGTCAGGATCTGTATTTCCCATTAGAACCACCGGAGGGCGATAAAGACCTCTGCTAGCTGCTCAAACAGCGGCTCACCAGATTATCAGATCTCATCCATTCCTGGAGAGTATGATCTATTCTAGAAGTGAAACTGGAAATATTAATAACAACTATAGAAGAAACATGATTAATGAATGGTCGACTGGATATATAAATACATGGATGAATGAAAATACAGATAGGGACATTGATGAAGACATAAGGAACATAAATGCTTACTATATATGTGTTTATAAAAATATTACATATATATATACATATATATATATATATATATATATATATATACATATATATATATACACAAATATATATACACAAATATATATATATATATATATATATATATATATATATATATATATATATATATATATATATATATATATATATATATATATATATATATATATACACACAAATTGCGCTTTGAGCCAATGTGTGCTGTCATCAAAAGGCAAAACAGGAAGCTGGAGTTTTACTGTGACACATGAGCTGACATAACAGACAGACGTCTGCTCAATTCTCACAAAATTAGATTTGTGATGATCAAACAGTGACAGAGTTCACTCAGTTGATTTGCGGTGTGTCTTGCAGCCTAACTGTTTCTGTGGTGTGAAGCCAGTCAGATCCATCTTCACACTGCTGTAAGTGTGTCAGGTAAACCTCGCTGGTCTAATTTGTATTCAGGGCAGTGCAGAAAGTTAGTAGCTGTCTCTGTGGTTTATTTCATAAAACTGTGCTTGTTTCCCCTTCGTGGTCTCACACGGTCCAGTGGAGAGGAGACTGCTGGAACAATGGATGATCAATGAAGTTGCACACAAAGGAATGGAGGGGAAACTCAAGAACGAGCAGTTCTGAAAAGTTTATGTTCAACTGGCATATTTTCCAAGTCTCTTCCAGCTTCATTATTTACAGCTGTGCTAAAATGCTGCCTCTGCCGTTCTTAGTGCATTTCTTTGAAACAATGCTTTGCATGTGCACAGTCGGCATTGTGATAACAATGTAGAATCAATGTTAATCTTTCACCTCAAGTTATGCCTGCGCACACAGACTGCTATCTCTCAAAACAAACCCGATTGTTGACTCAACTCTGAAAGAGCAGGGAGAAGACTTGCTCCCTACACTTGAACAATGACCATCAAACAAGACGTTGAAGTTGCTCTCTGATGCTTTTGTTTTATCTCCTTTGAACGAGCATCAAAAGTCACCGTTGCATGTCTTGCTTGTTCAATATGCAGCAGAAATCATTTGAATTGCGGCCAGGCAAAGTGTTTGTAAACCCCCATCGTTAGCAATTCCCCTCTGTTTTACCACTGTAATATTATATTCAAATTTGAATGATCTTGTTTGAACCCGCTCCACTCTCTCGTGGCTTTACAGAGCTCCTGCTTACATGTGCACAGCCTTGCTTTCTTGTTTACAGG
The DNA here is from genome assembly GCF_910589615.1 of Taurulus bubalis. Lineage (NCBI taxonomy): Eukaryota > Metazoa > Chordata > Actinopteri > Perciformes > Cottidae > Taurulus > Taurulus bubalis. Next base: position 3,375,974 of record NC_136591.1, read on the forward strand.
TTAGAAAATCAATATCAATCAATAACCTTTGAGTTTGAATGCTATATATGAAGCCAGCAGCCTAGCTTAACATGAAGAATGGAAACAGCTGATCTGGTTCACTCAAAAAGTAAAGAAAAAAGGTCTAATGTACAAGTACCGCTCAAGCTCACTATAGCCAAATGTCCACTGCATGGTTCTACTCAACTCCCAATTGTCACGTGCAACATGGGACATCCTGCACAAACCCACTATTTTTATATAGCCTAAGCTACCATCAATAGCGACCACAATTTTGGCATTCAAATTTTGTATTACCGAAGACAGAAATAAGGTTCTTAAATGTTATTTCTGTCGTCATGTTCACTTCAATTCAATTCAGTTTATTTTGTATAGCCCAAAACCACAAATTACAAATTAGCCTCGGATGGCTTTACAATCTGTATACATACGATAAAGCTGCATTATCTCTATTGTCCACCAGGGGGCGACTCCTGTGGTCGTATAAAAGTCTATGAGAAAATTAATCTACTTCTCTCTTGATTTTCAATAAACATGAGTTGATATATATATAAAATACATTTTATTGAATTGTGGCTTAAAGTTGCACTGCAGATATAAATGTTTCATAAGATAAGACTATGGGAAATTCAATACAAAATCTCCTAAAATCTCTTGTGACCCAGTCCAGTCGACCCATGAATGGGCTATAACACCGTGGGAATGCCTGGGGAGGGAAATAAAGGTATTACCCCTTCTCCGAAAGACACCCACACTTCCTCGAAAAAATATGCATTTGCACATTCAGCGTGAAACCGAGGCAACAGAGGGGAGGATCTCACCTCAGTTTGAAAGTTTCAATAACCAGTGACAGATGTCCTCTATGACTTTTTCAGAAGCTATAGCAAAAGAGACCATTTTCCACCCCAAAATCTCATAATCATCACATGCCACTGAAAGCGAACAACATTCATTTTTACAGGTGTGAACACCTGTTTGAACAGCGTGACTGAATGCTCTGGGGATTCATGACTTTCCTTCTACTTTTTGTCTTGTTGCTACCCATCAAAATCTCCATTCTCCTCGTGACTCTATTAACATCATGGCAAATGCAGTATGACAGGCACACATTATGCAATTACAAGAGATAGCAACCTTTCATATAGCCTTGCATGATTGGGGTTAAGTCCCTCTGACTAATAAACAGCCTGACACATCATAACACAGAGAGCATGTTTGATAAGATGGAAAAGTGGGTGTAGTTTGTATATGTGGGTGTATAGAGCTGCTGTGTCACTGAGCCCACACACAAGAAATGGACTGGTTGAGGTTGACTATCCATTGAGTGATTACTGTAACAATGGAGTGATCGCTACCTTCTGAAACAGGAGGGAAGTTGTCATGAATGACATGCGCAGATCTGGGAAACTGAGGCTATTTTCAGACAGCTGAGCCAGGAACAGATCACCAATACAAACTACTGACATGATGGATTTTAAATGCAATCATCTGGCTGCATATAACAATGTGACCCTTTTGAAAACTGTGTCTCGACACATAGATAAGTGAGTGATTTAATCAATGGGAATCAGGCTTATTTAATTTCCTGCCACGAGTTAGATGAGTAAGTCAATATTACAGCCAAGAAACTGACACCAACGCCCTCCTCCTCTTCTGTGATGACCACTCCCTCAACATCCTCATCCTACTGGACCTCAGAGCAGCCTTTGACACCATCACCACTCCATCCTCCTCTCCCGTCTTGAGCCCTCTCCTGGCTCAAGTCATACCTCTCCGACCACCAACAGTTCATTATCATCAATAAATCCAAGTCTGACAGACCCATTTTCTCAAGGTGTCCCCCAAGGTTCAATACTCGGGCCCCTTCTTTTCATTCTCTACGCCACCACGATCTCCATTTCCACTGCTACGCCGACGACACACAGCTCTACATCTCCATCAAATCCATCTCACTCACTACTTACTCCACTATCAACAACTGCCTCACAGATATAAAGACCTAGATGCAATAAGCCATCTTCCTCAAACTCAACAGCGGCAAATCTGAAATGCTCAGCATCGGCCCCAAATCACTCAACAAATCCCCCCACAACTTCTCCCTCTGCATCGATGGCACCTCTCTTCCTGCGTTCACACACGTCTGTAACCTTGGTGTCATCTTTTGAACAAGCACATCACAAAAAATGCGTTCTTTCATCTTAAAAACCTCACCCGTCTACGCCCCTCCCTCTCCTCTTCTGCCGCAGAAACACTCATCCGTGCCTTCATGGCCTCTCGAGTGGACTACTGCAACAGCATCCTGCATGGTACATCCACCAGAGCCATCAACAAACTACAATGCATCCATAACTCAGCTGCCTGTCTCCTCTTACACTCCCACACCAGAGATCACATCACCCCAGTCCTCCAAAACCTCCACTGGCTCTCCATACAGAAAAGCATCCAGTTCAAGATCCTCCTCATCACCTACAAAGCCCTTCACAACCCTTCACCCCTCCTTACCTCTCTGATCTCCTGCACCGACACGCTCCCACCCACAACCTAGCGAGGAAGCTATGTTAGCTTAGGTTAGCTTAAAGACTGGAAGCAGGCCAAAACAGCTAGCTGGCTCTGTGCAAAATAAAATAAAATACACATAGCAGCAACTCTTAAGCTTTGTTTCCACATTATATGCCTTTTGTTTAATACACAGCACAAACAGATAGAAGTTAGATATAGGTGTGTCTGTACGCTTACCATGACACTGGAGCCAGTTAGCTTGGCTTAAAAACTGGAAGCAGGCAGAAACAACCAGCCTGGTTCTCTTTCAGTTTAGCAGTATTCCGACCTAAACATTCAAAGTGTACTAATTAATAGGTTTTTGTCTAATTTCTATCTAAATGAGACATAATATGATATAAGGTGCTGGTATGTATATGTATTTTGTCACTGTTTCCCCCTGCATCCTATTTCTATGCTAAGCTAAGCTAATGTATCTCGGCTGTAGTTCTATGATTACCGCATTCTGACTCTCAGCAAGTATATTTCCCAAAATGTCAAACTATTTCCTTAAGAGTGCAGACGCTTTCCAAAAATGATGTGTCTCAGTTTCACAAATGAGATATGATATTAATAGCCTACTTTTATTTTACTTCCTCATCACAGTATTTTGCCTCTTCCGCTGCCTTCACTGTGAACCGTGTTGGTAAATGTAAAATGACTAATGAAAGGAAAGTATGGGAAATTATTAAAGCTTCTAATTGTGAGACATTTCCCCCAAACTAACTGTTTTATTCTGCTTTATTTATTTTTAACAAATATTTGTCACCAAATACCATAAACAATATTTGGTCATGGCATATTTTTAGTTGCCTGGATTAATCAACAGTTTAGGTACACCTAAAAACCCAACCTGATACACTGAACTAAAGCAGCTACTACGGCTCTGTAATAGATCCTACCTTCATGGCGTTATAATCTTCAGTTTTTAGAGAGGTGCTAATTCAAATAAAGATCACTTTGGGTGCTGTATGCTGAGGGGTGTTATAATAATAGTTGTTCCACTGCATGTATGTCAAAGGTAGACATGTCACCACTACATATAATTGAACAGCAACACAAACACAAACTTACATCCCACCTTAAAGTACTGCTATCTGTTGACTGTGCACTTTATTTTAACTTTAATTGTACATTCTACTGTAGATTTAATTGTAAATATTCATGCTCCCTGTTATTGCACTCTCTTTGTTAAATGTGTATTGTTAAATGTTATGCACCTGTGTGTGAAAACATGCATGGCAATACATGATTCTGATTGGAATCAACACTGAACACTTTCAACAGAAACTGAACATTCCAACCTTCCTCCAGGTAAAGATGTGTGACCGTATTAGACAGTAACTAAGTATAGCTGCACACGGTCACGGAGGCTTTGTGAAAGGGAGTCGCGTGACGTTGGTGTTAGTTGGTCAAAGAGGGATAGTTTCATGACTTCAGCACCAACAGGGCGTGATGCCCCCTGAGGCGCTCACCGACTCAGATAAGTGGTGCTTTTCCAACGTGCAGACAGAGGGCAATGTTCAGCACGACGCTGATCTGGCGTCAGCGCTTTCTCAGCGGTTGGTGTCCATAGCAACCTGCGGTAAACACTCGGCTAGTGGAGATAAGAGGACTTGCACAGCATTACAAAACAACAAAATCTCATGGAAGTAAAGTGGAACTCCCAGTATTTCTCCCATGTGAGGACACACGAGCACGCAAACTCAGTACGGGGAGGAAAACCACAGAGCTGCAAGAACAGTTTGTCCCCAGATGCTTCGCGGCGATGCCGGGGAGATGCATGAATTTGTGGAATCTATACCTGGTGATCCGTCTGATCTGACGCACCCACACACGCACAGACAGTCGTCTGCATGAGGTGGAATCACATGACATCACACCTTTCTGGGAGTGTGTGTGTGTGTGTTGCAACATAGAGGTGTGAATGCTTCGCTGCTCTTGGATACTGTTGCTATGTTTTCACCAAGCCTACCTTTCACAAAGAAATGTAAACAGAAGGGATCCTGGGAGTTTTCTGTATGTCAGGGGGGAACATACAGGTATAGCTCTGTCACGCACATGTTGCGCAACAGAAAGGAATTTCCTCTTTAAGACTTGCCTCAAAACAACTATGCGACAAATGCAGAAGAAGAAGAAAAAAGATCACAAGGGAAGTCACAACACCGTAAAAAAAAAGACAAGGAAAATATTCTAAATTCCTACCAAAAGTCATATAGTCTATGAGTAAAAGCTGTGTTTTCCAGGATCAAAGCTAGTTGGTGCAGGATTTGACCTCCAGCGGTGTGTTATACGCATGCACCGTGGGTAAGACGGGTAAGTCCAGAACATCCCATTGTGGAACCTGCAGTGTGGGTTTCAGAGGGGAGTCTCCACCAGGAAACGTTAGTCTTTCCCCTTCCTCTGCACTCCATGTTCTGCATGAATTCACTTTGAAGATTCGTTAAAGTTTTTGCACCACACGCACTACTTATGCAAATCCCATCGCAGGAAACAAAGCATAACCTGCCTCAGGGAAAAGGTCACGGCTGGCAGGTCTGATGCAATAAAGAAAAACATTACCTTGCTTGTCAACTCTTACGAGACTGTAACATTATTTGATGGTGACAGCGAATGCAAAGCTTAAGTAGAATGAAAATATACACAACAAATACTAGTTACATGCAGAAAGATGCAAACATAGTAATGTGGTTTCACACCGCTCAGTAGCTTAATGCTGCAACCTCTTCTTCAGTAGAGTGACATCACAAATCTGATCCACAGCAACAATATCATGTGCTTTGCAAGTAAAATGTGTTGTTGCATTGTTATGCAGCAATGTATTGTGCAATACTATCACATTGTTGTGCCTTATTCTTTGTGCAATACTGTTACTATATTTAGTGCCTTATTTTTATTTATTTTTTACCTTAAGTTTATTATAATTCTGTGTGTTAGGAGGACCCAGAAAAATAAGCTTTTCATTGTACAGAGTAACTGTCTGTTATCTGTGCATATGACAATACATATCTGGACTCTTATGACATTATGAGGCAGTTTTATGTTAATACAATTAATACAATGTGGTTAGAGTGTAGCTGTGGCCATAGTTCATCGTGTCAGTTGTGTACAAAATGTGTAAGTCTCTTTTTTAACTGATTTCAATTAGGCCACAGTAAGTACATGGAATATATAGACATACATACATACATATATATATATATATATATATATATATATATATATATATATATATATATATATATATATATATATATATATACACACACACTTTGGTTAGCCACTTGAAATAGATAATTTCCCCAGTGCAGAAGGGAATTCTTCAGCAGCCGGTTTGAGGCAGTCTCCCTCTCATTCATGCGCATGTGTCTCATTCATTGACATAATTCATAACCTACATCACAGGTGTACATAGGTGTCTAATAGGAAACTACACGATTTCATTCTGAGTGTCTTTGGGAGGGAGGGGGGGATTTTTCTCACAAAAGCACAAGCCCGGTGTGATTTCCCTCGCACAGCCCTAAGATAAGTCAATCGGAATTCCCCGCTGAAGCCCCGCCCGCCGAGCGTATAAAAACGAGCGCGCCTCCCTGAGCGGCACTACTCTTGCCCTGACCTTTTTGGAATCAACAACGAAGCTTGTTTGTTCCGACAGTCACAAAGCAACCATGGACGTACACCGAGTGCCGAACCGCAATCAAATGGATTATAACTTCGACAGCGAGGAGCCCAAACACGGGAAGGCGCTGCCGTGCCAGGAGGACCGCGTGGACAGCGGCCTGGACTCCATGAAGGAGGACGAGCTGGTGGGCGCGTTTGAGGAGCTGGAGGTGGACAGACGCGACGAGAGCACACTGGAATACGAACCGTGGAGGTCTGCAGTGACGGAGGACGGAGACTCGTAAGTAGATTGTTATTATGTGTGGACGTTGTTGCGCATGCAAATCAGATATGCGTAAAATCAAAAAGGGACTTTTTTTTTGGGAGAGGGGAGGGGGGGCATCCAGATTTCAAACTGAATGCACAAAAAAGTTATGAAGAAGCTGCAAAATGACGTCTGGAAATGTCGAAAGTTGCACTTTTCAGACGTCATTTTGCAGCAAGCAGCCTTTTAAACGGTGTGTGCGCGTGCAGCAAAGCGCGCCCCCTCTGTGTGTGTGTGTGTGTGCTTTGGCTGAGAGCGCAGGCTGGGCAGGGCTAAAGTCCGCTCTGCGCGTTCAGGAAAGTCCCTGGCGCGCTGCCAGGAACTGATAAAGCATCAGATGTGTCAAGCAACAACTGGTGGAAATAACCCGACAAAACTCCGCTGTTGCGAAACGCTCCGCTGCGCTTGCTTTGTTCTTTCTCACTTCACTGGACCCACTTCCTCCATGCGTAATGCGGGTTTTTGGTCTTTTTTTCTTTTTCGAAAAGCACCATTTTAACTAACCTCTCCTCCCTCCTCACCCACAGGCTCCTCCACTTGGCCATCATCCATGAAGCCACAGAACATGCCTTTCAGATGATCAAACTTTCTCACAATCACCCGTTCCTCAACACACAGAACCACCAGAGACAGGTAAAGACCCGGCTGCAACGCCACACCTTCCTCCTCATACGCCGCCCCAATTAGTCAGGATGGTAATTAACCATATGTTCCTAAATGTGTCCTCCCCAGACTGCCCTCCACCTGGCAGTGATCACAGAGCAGCCCCAGCTAGTAGAGCGGCTCCTGAAGGCCGGCGGCGACCCGCATCTGGCCGACGACAGCGGCAACACGGCCCTCCACATCGCCTGCAAGAAGGGCTCCCTCGCCTGCTTCGGCGTCATCACCCAGAACTGCCAGCGCCACATCACCTCCATGGCGTCCTTCCCCAACTACAGTGGTAAGTCCAGAGCGGAGATGGAACCAGTAGAGACCAGAATGTCACGTCTCACTTAACACGTTCTTGAATTTTGGTTATTAACTGAGCGTTTCTTCTTCTCCGCAGGACACAACTGTCTCCACTTGGCGTCCATTAACGGCTACATCTCATTGGTCGAAAGCCTCGTCCGGCTGGGTGCAGACATCAACGCACAGGTACGTGTCATCAACCCGAGAGGCAAAGAGGCCGCGTGACAGAGGCGCTGTGTGTGCGTCGCAGCAGGGAAGCTAACGGTTTCTTTACCTTGTCGCTCACAGGAACAGTGCAGCGGCCGGACGTCGCTCCACCTGGCCGTAGATCTCCAGAACCCCACTCTGGTGCTTCGGCTCCTGGAGCTCGGCGCCGACGTGAACTGCTTGAACTACGGCGGCTTCACGCCGTACCACCTCACCTACGGGCGCCAGAGCGAGGAGATCCGCCGGCAGCTGTACGAGAGGACGGCGCAGGAGCTGAGGGAGCTGCCCGACAGCGAATCGGACGAGAGCGATATGGAAGACCTGGATTCATCCGAGGATGAGGTTAGTTTCTGAACCGAGTTCTCAAAACGCAAACGCGCCTGAAGATTTCATGGGATCTTGTTTTTAGAGGCTGGGTTCCTAACGTCTCTTTTCTCCTCCTGCAGCTGTACGATGACATCAAGTTCGGAAAGTAAACTCAAGCGCCCCGTCTACCGGTGGTGTGAACGACAGTGAAGCTGCTGCTACGTGGCCCGGCCACGGCCCACAACCAGGGACCCCCGTCCAGATCCAAGTCCACAGGTGCTGGTCCTGGGATCACAAGAACGTGGATGAAGACGGTGTCCGGTCTGGTCGAGCCCGGTCCAGATCACCGAAAGATCTGCACCGAAAAACACGAGACCACGACCTCCAGATAGTCCTTCTATATACTGTAAATACAGATATGTTTATATACCAGACAAGACGTGTAATATATTGTAAATAGAGATATTATTTTTGTACCTGTACATGTGTGAGAATTCAAACACTATTAACAAAGTTGTTCTGAATAAAAATAAGTTTATAAATATACACAGCTGTGTGTGACTGTTATTTCCTGCGGTGTTTTACGGCCTTTCCACATTTTAAAACGAGCATCATTTCTCAAGTCATCGGCCCAGACTTGTGAAAGACCCACACACTAAACCCTCACACTTGGAACAGTCTGGGATTTCCTTGTTGGGGCGAGGTCAGCGGGTCTGAGTCACCGCGCTGAAAGTCCCTGGGCGGCACAAGAGGAACATGGTGTCCTTAAACATTCCACCCTACCGCTTAACGGCAAATACCGAGCAACTTCTGTACGAGGAAGTGTTTTCTACCAATATTGGAAATGTGCCAGAAGTAGTTACGAGTCTAACTGCTGTCACATTGACTTTATAGAGTCTGGGAAGCTCAAGATATTCCTGTTTAGTGCAGAGAGAAAAGACCTGAAAGTCTAATTCCCAGTATGAAGTGGACTTGAAGGCAACATGGAGAAGCTGAGTGATTAGCTTTAATAGCAGTGTGTACTGAATGCAGCCTGTAATAGCCCTCATGGCTGTAAACAAACTGCAGGGGGACTTTCCAAGGTCAAAGTTGTTACCTTTTTAAAAGGACAGTGGAAATTACCTAAGAGAGGTGCAATAAATGTGAATTAAAATACCACTCGCTTAAAGACTGCCACAGCATTTAGGATGCAAGTCCTTTTAACCGTCTCTGATTCTGTAATAGCTGCAGAAAGCCGAAGAGAGGACTGATGGGAAACGGTCTCACTGATGATCATGTAAATGAAAGGCTGAGCCACTGTTACCCCAACACACACAGCCATATGTTAGCTTTGTCAAATCCATTTTGAAAAGGGGAACAAAGAGAAACTACTCGTCAGACATATCCGGCGAATGCACGCAGTCTATTTCTGACATGCTCTGTGTGTGTATTTTTTTAATAAAAAGCTGAAATGTTGAGAAAATTAGGTCAAATAAGGTCCCATCACTGTAGTAAAACCAGCGCCTCGGTACGTTTAGTGCCTTCTGAGCCACAACAGGAAGCTCAGAGGTTGAGCTCGGCTCACGCTCTCGTTCCCAGAAACGTTTCCCCTGATGCTGAACTCAACTCGCACAGCAGAACAGAGGCCAGGAGGTGGAACGCTATTCATAGTGGAAATGTGTCTGAAAAAACACAAACCGCTCCATGTGCAAAACATAAATCACCATCTTCACAATATATTAGAAAAATGGCGAGAGAGACCGTGGTTATTTTACTCGAAAAACCTTTTTTTATTGTCGTTGAATGAAACAGTGGGGGTGAATATACGTCAAACAAAGAAAACACCAGCCTCCATCTGGGAACCGCATATCCCATCATGCTCTATCCTAATCCGACAGCTGAAGCTCTGCTCGCTCAGTCCCGCTCCGCCAGGGCCACCAGGTGAACGTCCACTTCAGTCTCCGTCAGAATCCTGGAGAGAGGGGACAGGTGACGACTTTATAACATCCATCATTTAACTGCTATCATTCATTTGAAACAGCACCCAAGAAGTAGTCCCTCTGAAGCGTCATTCTCATTGTACAGGGGGAACAAAGGGGTCCTGGATCAAATCCCCACGTATTGCCGGTCCTTTACCTGAACTTGGGGTCCTGCATCGTGACGATGCCCACCTCGAGCTCAGAGGGCTTGAAGTCAATGGAGAGAACGGTTGACAGACAAGAGATCGCCGTCTGAACGGGAGAAACGGTGAGATTGTGTTTAGAATATTTCGAGAACATCGTACGTCGACATTAACACCGTGGGGAAATTAGAAGCCACACAGCTGGTGTTGTGGCAAAATGACGAGAAGAGACGTTGATTTGGAGTTGATCACAAGGCACATTCAACCAGACCACAGTTCAGACCTTTCAGCATCAGCTTTATCGTGTAATTCAGCCTTCCAGATCACTTTCCATCAATCAGACCCATCGGTTGAAACACAAACAAAGCCCATCTGGCTTTCCAAATATGGTACGTTCTATCTAAGCTCTTTTGGTGTGACCTTCGGTTGGGTTTAGGGTTAGATAACCTTTTGCAAAACACACAATTCATGTGTTTACTTGACCCAAGTTTCATGACACAGGAAGTGTCATTGCCTACTTCATAATCTCTAGAGACTAGGGCTGGGCGGTATGGCCAAAAATTCATATCACGGTATTTTATAAGATTCTGGCGGTTTCACGGTATTTCTTTTCCAAATAAACACATTAATTTATTGACGCCGAAAAGGACCGTCACCGCCATCGTTATTCACCACCAGCTGTTTTGATTGGTACATAGGGAGCTAAACATGGAGGGATTTAGGACCCAGAGGAATCCCTTGATACTAGTGGGGCATGCGCGGCCGTAACGACTATTGTCATTCTTCGGCAGCAACATTTAATGTTTACAGTCACAGATACGTGTACAGCGGTCTGAGCTACTTACGTCTCACGGATAGAAGTTGACTCATGGTTTGAAAGAAATTACATCGCCAAAATGCATGATGGGTAAAGCCCGCCCACTCAGCTGCACAGGAAAAGACTTCTTCCTGCACAAGAAAAG
>NC_136591.1:3391960-3416960 GCF_910589615.1 Taurulus bubalis
TCAGCAGTGGGGTCAAACAGTCCCTCTGAATATAGTATAAGGTTGAATACAATCAATCAGCAGAGGGATGTAGTAAAACAATATTGAGGTACTTGTAGTTTACTGAAGTATTTCAATGTCCTACTTTTACTCCACTTCATTTCAGAGGGAATTACACTACACTACTACTATTTTATATCTTTAATAAACCTTCTTTGCAGATTAAGATTATGGCATATACACTAGTAGTAAAGTAGATGAAATTAGCTGACATTTTGACTTTTCATACTGCTGATTGTCAGTGAGCCAGCATGAACAATACCTGGAACCAGTTCTCCATTTGATTATTTGCGTTGGATTCATTAATGTCATTAGTCACGCCCGTGCTTTCCCTGGTATGACAATGCAATATCTGCTGTGGAGAAGGCCGACACTACCTTTGTGAATCTTATTATAATAAACATTTCTTAACTAAATAATGAAGCTGGGGAGTTAATTATGCTACATTGTGCAATGTGAATTCAGTTTATTTGCAATACATCAACTGCGTCTAGTCTTTTAAGCCCCTGCTCCTTAAAAGAAAAAAGATTTAACATTAGTGCTACATTAGCTATTATATTCCTAACATGGTGAAGACTAAGCAGCTTCCTTTTGCCAACATAACACCAACATAATTTCTGCATGGAAGCTAAAAGAGTAACACAATAGTGAAAACAGATTCTCTGATGACACCACAGGTTTACTTTCCCCTATCACATGACAAGCCACCTGGAAATAAGGCCATCTTTAACATGGAATATGAGCTTGATTTGTTTTCTTCTTCAATTCGTGGAATAAAATCACAGACACATCACCTGATAAGCATACAATTCCCATTTCCTTGTTCCTGCACAAAAGAAGCACATGTACATGTGTGGTGTGGGATTTCCCCTCGGTCCCCAGGTAACCGCTGCAGCTGAAGAGAGGATGATTGCTTCCTCTTTATAAGTTACTCACACATTTAGATAATGACTCATAAGGATACTGAGAGTGGAATTCTGATCAGCGATGAGCAGTTAAAACGAAGTTGCCAAATGGGTCTGTGATGCCAACACACTCTCACCTAGCTGAAGGGTTCTGATCTGGTTTCATATCGAAAAGTCCCTGTTTGATTTCCACGTCATCATTCTATTTTAAAAACTATATGATTTGTGACTCTCATAGATGACGTACATGGGAGTGTTTCTATTGAAACATGACACAATCATGCGATAAAGAATCTGGACAAAAAGTGAATCATCTAAAACAATCGTACAAAATCCAGTATTGCAAGATGTTTGCCCACTCCTGCACAACCAGTAGAATATTGTATTCTAAAATATGCAGAGTTCAGATCACCTGTAATACTTCCTACTCATTGCACAAGTTGGGGAGTTTAGATTACATTCATTTCATAAAACAATGGAAATACGGTCCAATTTGGATGCTATCTGACTTAAATAACTGCAAAGGCAAAGCATAAAATTGCTTCTATAAAACATCTGCACCTCCGTTGCTTTGAGACCCTTCTACATACTCCTGTGTCCTCTTCCCCACCTCTGTTCTGACTCTGCATGTACACTGTCTTCACATTTGAGAAAGACCCCCACCCCCGGGTCCAAGAGAAGTGGCGTGGGACTGACTTCTGGGGTTATCTGGTGGGGATCTCCAACATCAATGAAAAGGCTTTTTCACAGTGCAACGACGCAGTCTGGCTAATGTTTTCCAAGCACTAGAGTTTAAATGTTAGTGACAGAGGAAACACTATGATAAAAACCCTAAAAACCCTCATATGTTGAAATTAACCTTTAGTTTTGACTCATTTTGTATGTTATGTAACATTTTCATCATCTTTTTTTTCCCGAACCATTGATCTTTTACATGAGTATTTATTATTTCTCTGAAACAACCTTTCGTGTGTTGGTCTCTGTACAAACTCTGAGCCCAGAACCTGGCTGAAAATGTGGTTGCCCGAAAAAAAGCATGAAGATATAAAGCAGAATATCGCATGTATCTTTCATGATCTGAATCTAACAATTCATGACATGAAGCACACAGTTTCTAAGAACCTGAATCAGTGAGCAGCTTCTCAGAACGGCTTATCTGAAGTGGACTAGAGCGCGGCGTGAGGCCAAAGTGAAGTCTACTGAGCGTGTTCGTGATAACAGTATAGTGTGTGTGCTCGCTTCCTTTTTTTGACAAACCTCTCTAGAATTTGTAAACAGTTCCTTGTAAATTATCTTGTGGTTTCTCATGTTGCAACCACTCGAATGGTTGCACAGTAGCCTCAAGGTGTGTTGCAATTAGTGGTTTCACTTAATTCTGAAGGAAGGATTGGTAGTGAGACGGCACGCAGCTTCAGGTTGGTGCACATGTATGCAATATGGGTTTTTAGAGAGGGCACACTCCTGCTTTATAGTTATATATTGGTTTATTAAATGAAACAAGCCTGCAGTGAAGCAGAAAAAAGTTAGAGAGGGTTTAGTGCAGAGAACATTTAGGCGAGGTCTCCAACATTTGCATTGGGGCACATTTGCACATATTTGCGCATATCTGTGACATTTACGTTTTTTCATGTACCAAACCATATATTTCACTTGTATCCCCTCAAAACCTTGGTTGGCATCAAGGACGCTGCACTTAGCTGGTTTTACTCATATACCTTTTAGAAAGAATCTACTCGGTCACCATAGGTAATTACTCTTCTTCCACGACACATTACCTGTGGAGTACCACAAGGTTCAATTTTAGGACCAATTTTATTTTCTATCTACATGCTTCCACTCGGCCAAATCCTCCAACGACACGACGTATCTTTTCATTGCTATGCAGACGACACACAGAAAGACCTTGCTGAGACCTGGTGACTGTTTTAGTTGGTAGTTTTGATGGTAAAACACCTTCTTCAGCTTTTTTCACTTCTGATTTTGAGTTATTGAACTCAAAATCAGAAGTCTTGCTGTTCAATTCCCCAAACAATAACACTAGTCTCATTGAGAGTGAACTTGGTCCCCTGTCTGCTTATTTAAAGTCTGGGAGAAGCCTGGAAGTAATGTTTGACTCTCAATTAAGCTTTGAAACACAGATAAAACAAATTGTCCAGTCCTGCTTCCTTTAATTAAGAATCATCTCCCCGAGCTACATTATTTAAATGTTAGACCCATAGGAGCAGCTCGCAAAGTCGAGGCTTGACTCAAAGGGTGACCGTGCTTTTGCCATCAGGGCCCCTCGACTTTGGAACGACCGACCGGAGGAGATAAGGCTTTCAGCACTTCTTAAAACACATTTTCATAGAATTGATTTTAAGTGATGTCGTCCTTTTATGTCCTTTAATGCAATTATTTTGTTCAGTTTTAGTTTGTTTATTTTATTTATTTGATTGTTTTCTATTCCATTTGCTCTTTTGGGTTATTTGTTTGGCTCTGTTGTATTCATTGCCTTTATGAAATGGTCCTTTTTAGTTTTTTTATTGATGTTATGTATGGCTATGCTTTGCTTTTCAGTAGAGCACTTTGTAAACTCTGTTTTTAAATAAAGTCATTAATATTATAATAGCATCAATTTTAATCTCGGGGGATTGCAAGGACTACAACTCCAGCCAGGTTTTACATTTGTGTTTCATCTGGATGTGTTTTCTATTTAATATAGCATGTTTTCTATTTCATCTGACAATTTTTCTATTTCATCCGGCATGTTTTCCATTTAATACAGCATGTTTTCCATTTAATATAGCATGTTTTCTATTTAATCTGGCATGTTTTATACTTTGTCTAGCATGCTTTCTATTTAAGATAGCATGTTTTTTATCTGGCATGTTTTCAATTTAATCTGACATGTTTTTTTTCCATATATTAAAGGTCTTGATTTGCATGCGTTTTGTTTTCCTTTGTGACGTGAGCCGTTCACCTCATCTTGATTGCTTTGTAATAAACTGGCAGTGTTAATTTGATTTATCTGTTGCAGGTGAGCTGTCTCCTAATCACCCAGTGTGGCAGTTGGATTTGCCGCATCACAGATCTAAATTGTTTCTGCTACTTCTATTTCACAACTCTGGTTTTACCATCCAGTCTGTCGTTTGAACGGTAAGCACCTTTTAAAAGTTGCGAGCTGTGAAGTCATGTTAATACACGGTGAACGTGATTCAAGGCTCCATCTCACCTGTGCAGTATGAGTCGTGAAATGAGATATTTTTATTGATGTAACTAAGTTAAATTGAGGTTAACATGTGTGGTCTGTTCAGCTGTAATCCAGTCATTTCAACACTGTGTTGCTCTTGACTATTATAATTGATAAATCCAGATTGTAAAGAATTCTCAAGAGGAGGAAAATATATTCAGACTGTAAATAAATCACCTTTTGCTTGTGCGTGATATTGTCTTTTTTGATATTTGACAGCATAATCAAAACCTCACCATAACCATTTTTTAGGTGAAAGAAAGCCTTTTCCATTTAAACCAATAGCGAGTGCATAGTACTGCTTTTGACAAATACACTGACCCTCGTGTAAAGTTATCAGTGTCGCTTTAACATTTGACATACTGTATGTAACATAGTACAAGGAGCGATGGCAACACTGGTGCCGTGGGCCACTTGACTTGAGCTTGTGATTCCTCTGTGTTTATGTAATGTGGTTGATGCGCTACGATGCATATACAGTCGGCTGAAATACACACACCGCATCGTTCATTTAGAGTTTCAGCTGGAAAAGTGAACGTTTATTTTTGACAGTCATGTGGTGAGTTGACTTTACGGTTGACTTTAATCCAAAAGCAACGGCTGAATGCAAGCAGCCTGCCGTGAGCCGATTGTGTAATCACAGCATATGCTTTGAAGTCTTTTTTTGCTTCAAGTCAAAGACGATTTAGAGATGTATGGAAAGTTGCATACTTGATCACGTGCACTCTTGATTTAACCTTTTAAAAACCAACCTTATTTGTAGGCCCGAAAATGTCATACTCAAACTAAAGAGGGTGTATCTCTGCAGCCACTAGGGCTATTTGAATACTTTTGGTGTTATAATAAAAAGGCTATACATCGATTTTGTTCAGATGTGTACATTATCAATCTATATGTTACTGGTTAAGAGTAAATGAAGATGACACACAGAAAGAAAAAAAAGGTTTCAGGTCCGCCTATAAAAAAATCACTTTCAGGATGATTATTTCTTTGAAATGATGCAGCTGTAAGGTCCAACTCTAACCCAAATCATAGCACAATATGTGAACATTCTCTAACCCAAATCATAGCTCAATATGTGAACATTCTCTAACCCAAATCATAACTCAATATGTGAACATTCTCTAACCCAAATCATAACTCAATATGTGAACATTCTCTAACCCAAATCATAACACAATATGTGAACATTCTCTAACCCAAATCATAGCTCAATATGTGAACATTCTCTAACCCAAATCATAACACAATATGTGAACATTCTCTAACCCAAATCATAGCTCAATATGTGAACATTCTCTAACCCAAATCAGAACACAATATGTGAACATTCTCTAACCCAAATCATAACACAATATGTGAACATTCTCTAACCCAAATCATAACACAATATGTGAACATTCTCGAACCCAAATCATAACACAATATGTGAACATTCTCTAACCCAAATCATAACCAATATGTGAACATTCTCTAACCCAAATCATAACACAATATGTGAACATTCTCTAACCCAAATCATAGCTCAATATGTGAACATTCTCCAACCCAAATCATAGCTCAATATGTGAACATTCTACAACCCAAATCATAGCACAATATGTGAACATTCTCTCACCCAAATCATAACACAATATGTGAACATTCTCGAACCCAAATCATAACACAATATGTGAACATTCTCTAACCCAAATCATAACCAATATGTGAACATTCTCTAACCCAAATCATAACACAATATGTGAACATTCTCTAACCCAAATCATAGCTCAATATGTGAACATTCTCCAACCCAAATCATAGCTCAATATGTGAACATTCTCCAACCCAAATCATAGCACAATATGTGAACATTCTCTCACCCAAATCATAACTCAATATGTGAACATTCTCTCTGACTTTGATAAAGTGAAACAGAACAAAGTTAGAGAGGGTTTAGTACAGAGAATATTCAGGCGAAGACTCCACAATTTGCATTGGGGCACATTTTAATTTTCTCATGGACCAAACCATATACTTCACTTGTATATTACTCATGGTGTTTAACACATCCAAATACAGCAGTTTTGGGCATCAAACAAGCTATGATTTACAGTTTTATATAACAATCACTCAGTCTCTCAGGTTGTCCAGGGATGTAAAATCGGTTACAAATCCCAACCCAAATTTTATTTAGCAAATTATTATTTTGCAAAATCCCAGGACTAAGTTTTATAATCTTAATTCAAACTTTACGGTGAAGTTCATGAGACAGGCAGTGACGGTGACCTCTAGAGTGCATGATTTGAAGCAGTCTCCCTCCCTTTGCTGTTATCTGTCCTGTTTCCAGTAAAGACTGAGTCTATGAATTGACTGTATGAACAGTGAGTAAGAGCTGACTGGGACCTCATCAGCTGCTCTCTCATAGGGATCCACGTAAGAACAGATGTGTGTGGTGACAAATAGAGCAGGCATGGACGGGGTTTATATCTGTGGTTTTAACCTACGTATCCTACTGGAAACGTCTCATGAAAAAGTCTAAAATAACCTGCACAATGTCCCCAAAATAGACACAGCTTAAATTATATTAACAGACGCTGAGCACTTCTATTTCAAATAAGATGAGCTAATGAGACATAGAATTATTCAAAGACTCTCACATGTCTCAATGCACTTAAAAGAATGTGTCTGATGTTAAAACACACATGGATCTAACTTGACCAGGAGAAAAACAACAAAAAAAAACATTCTCCAGAGTAAGTCAGTGACTTGAGGAAGTAGACGTGTCTCACTCCGCTGTCCCACAGAACAGGAAACCCAAGACCTCTTCTCCTTTTTCTCCGAGTGGTTTTGGGGCTGAGTACCTTGCAGAGTGTCGCTCAGTGCTCCCCAGCAGGCATATTCAGACAGGTCCGACTATCAGGTTCTACTGGTGAGCGTTGTCAGCCATGCCTCATTCATATCCTGCTCACTTTATCATTCTGCACAGTCCATTATGCTTCATGCCGAACTATCTCGTCCTCTTCAAAGGCTTCTTCAAATTATTACGAAGCCAGGGAAAGGGGTAATATTTCCCATATTAAAGTTGTGAATTTAAGAACACTGTAGCCTTCATCGTGCAAGTAACCATATATGGTAATTTCCCTCACAAAGTATTTCAATGAGTGCCCTATTTATGTAGGACATTTTCATATATTCATTCGTGTTCACGGTTACACATTTTTTGTTTTACAACCACTTTCAAAAGAATATATTTTAATTGGAAGTATCTTTCATGTCAGAATGACATTATGCAACAAACAATCTCAAACGGTCTCATTAAACAGAGATCAAACACTGACTGTCACTGCATCAGTGTGAAGGGAAAACTACACAGAAAAGTTAAGCTAGTTAAAAAGTTAAAACATTAATTAAATAACTGCTTTGTGTTTTT
The DNA here is from genome assembly GCF_910589615.1 of Taurulus bubalis. Lineage (NCBI taxonomy): Eukaryota > Metazoa > Chordata > Actinopteri > Perciformes > Cottidae > Taurulus > Taurulus bubalis. The sequence goes on from NC_136591.1 coordinate 3,399,546, forward strand.
TCAGCTTCATGGTGAGTTATGCCGGGGCACGTCTGATATGCCCTGCTTAGCCTGCTTAGCCTGCTTAGCCTGCGACCCAGCCCCGGATAATGGATGCAAACAGAGAATATACAAGTTTACTTCTAAGAAAAACATGACTTTAGTCTCTGAGGTTTTGTCTTGGAATATTACCCCCTCTCCCAGCTCCATCTTTTTATTTTTTTACTCAAGCACTGACAGCAAGTGCAACTTTACACCTCCTTGCCCTCAGGCTTTGAATCCACATCTTTCACTTAAATGAGCTCAAACCAGAAAACTAAAATCTACTCTGATGGTTAAACAACATGCTTTCGGCTTAACATTCAAAAGGCAGCTCATTTATTTGCAACAAACACAACTAGATGAATAATTGAAAAATACATTTTGATATTTCAACACAAATATATATATATATATATATATATATATATATATATATATATATATATATGTCACGAAGATTACCATTCCTGCTTTTAACTGTTTAGCTGAACTCTGACCCTGAGTTGATATTGCTGTCAATTTAGCAACCAGTTACCTTTTTACACATCGAGCAGTTGCAGTTGTGTTTCTAATTGTGTCTCTCCTGATGTTTTAGCTGCTAAATGCTCCACCAGCTAACGCTAGTTCCTAACATGGTGCAATGGAGCCCCAAAAGTTACTACAAGGTTTCTAGTTTGCCAGTTCGGTAGCACTGCTAACACTGCAACTGGAAGACATGTGATAGAAATCGCTAACACAAGCTAACAATAGCTAACAGACAGAGCAACGTTGCATCAGCACACCAGTGTTTCTTTTTAAAACAACTACAAGGGAAAGTAAACTGATTGCACTGGATGCACGTTAACCTCCTCTAAGGTGGTTTACTGTTGCAAGCTAGCTAGCATAGCATCCAGCCTGTTCCTGTAAACACGTCATACTGTACATGCAGATTTAGTTACCTAGTCTCCCAGTCTTTCCTTAGCTAAATTAGCAAAGGTTTTCTTTAAGGTGCTAATTCTGAAAAATAATCAACTACATTAATAAAATGCAATGTGTCTGCATCAACGCAATAATTCATCCTAGCCAAATTAAAGTAATACCCTTCAACTGGAAGCTAAAGAGATTTTCCAGATATGCCTAGAGCAAAAACCTGGAAAACCCATCGACAGAGTAATTTTGGAGGCTACTAGTTCCTGGTAGCCTCAGTAATAACAGAGTGTCAGTAACCTCCTGATGGCTTAAGTAGAGAAGAGAAACGCCCTGCTTCATTGCAGCAATGCCAACGGCAACTCGCAGCAGTGGCCAAACCAACTGTGCATTGGACCATGATATACATAAAGATGAAAGTGATGCAGTACATCAAACTAATATGCAAAAGACTAACAGAAACAATGCTCTTGTGTTACTAAATGTTGGGCAATCCTAGCGCTTTAGCCCTTAATAGACACGGTGGTGGCACGCTATAGGAGCAGGACTGTTTGGGATCCAAATGACTAAAAAACATGACTCATTTTCTGCACACTACTGTACGCCTATAAAAATCCCCCCTTCACACACTTATGCATTCATTAATTGAGTGTCCACATTGTCCGCAAATGGAAAACATGCTCTCATCGATCTTATTTGGTTATGTTAGATAGTCAAACAGGATTAAGAATAGTTATTTATTTCTACATGGAGCGGTGAAGTCACTTCAGGGAATGCTAGGGGAATTTGGAATGAGAAAATTTCCCCAAAAAACAGATATCGCTATGTATTGGATAGTTGGACGTTATGCTATTTTGTGTTCTTGCAAAACAAAGACTCCATTTAGAAATCCAATGACAACGTAAAGGACATTTTCAGCACCTTAATGCCGTTTCTCTTAAATCCTTTGGCGTCTTCCTCCTCCTCCAGTCTTCTCGGCCTGTTCTTTCATGCTCCACCGCATTCGCAGAGTGAACTGCAACCAGGAAATCTAGCAGGGATAAAAACTTGCATGCAATGTCCTCGACCTTGGCAGATTTATTGCTAGCTTGAGGCTAAGATGGTTCTTCAAAACTGCTCCACAACTGTAAATTCAACTTTCAGTTCAGCGGCACGATGTTATGAAAAACGCAGGAATGTGCTCACAGAGGACTGCTGGAGTGGAATTTTTGCTGGGAATTTCCCACTAGTGTGTGTCTTGCCCATGCGCACATGCACGTGTGCATGCGGCCTAGGTGGAGCGGCTGCTGTCTCTGAGTGAGTATAAACAAGTCTGAGCTCCTTTCGAGGAGCTAAACGACAAGCGTTTGCCAGGTGAAAGGTGTCAAAGATGTCTCATCTTTGTTGGTGAGTTATTTTGTATCAACTGTGAATCATTACCTGGATAGGTTCCATTTTCTGGAGGACACGCTGTACTATTTAGTAACACGCCACACAGACATGCATGCTGACTCATTCACACCTCTCCTCAAAACCTCTTTTCACTTATTTTGGAGGGAGCTCCATGTAGGGCCTCGTGCATTACAAAATAAAATTGCACATGTATGAGGGAGATCTGCTTTATTCGGATTAGTTTCAGGAACTGAGCATGAAGCTTTAACAACGTGCAAAGCCTGCGGTACTTCATGTTGAAAGTGCAGATTTGACTACTGCTGACCTCCAGTAGCACTGTTACCGAGAGGCCGCATCGCTCCTTCTGAAATCCCCCAAACTTTCCCTCCGCCAAATCTTTCCTCCCAAGATACTGCTCCTTTCAGGCCTCCCATGATACGCTCTGCTGTGGACCCGCCACAGCTGGTGAACTGGCTGCCTGGTGAGCAGTAGTTAACGCCGGCCATGTGCTCTACCTAATTGCTTTTCCAGGGCAGAGCAGAGGGAAGTGTTATGCGGACAGACACGGAGGGCTCAGAGGATGGAAGGGGAGGCGTGCGGGGAAGCTGGCCCAGATGTGTGCAGTAGCAGTCGGCCAGCCGCACATCTGCAATCGTTTGAACTTACTGGGGGAATTCCTCTCTCACTGTGCCTCTCCATATATTTTGTCCCGCTGAATCCTCAACTCGGGACAATGAGTCGCTTGACTGCCTCCCTCTCTTCTTCCTCTCATGTTTCCCTCTGTGTGTCATGAACCGTTTCCCCCACAGACAGACAAACAGCCGGTCTGGTAGCGACTCCAGAAGGCGTGGGACTCTTTGTGTTGAGGACATTTAAAGGGAAGATAAAAGAGCCAAGTCTTTCTGTAAATATACAGGACTGCGTATGAGACACAGACATAACAAGCACTTAACATGAAGTTGCATTTGGTATCATGGGCTTTGAATGCACCTCACCACACATGTCCTCGCTATGACAAAAGAAAAAGATGCAAAGATGTCAGCCACCAGTGCTTTTCTAAAAAAGAAGCAGCGAGCAGGAGACCGGCCCTGCTTGCCTATGAAGCCTCCAAAACAGCAATGTCATTGAAACAGAGTTGGTAAGAGGGTTGAATCAAACTATAGGGCTAAAAATATCTATTGTTTTGCTGCGTGGGTTGGCCAGAGCACAACAAGAACAGGGAGTTTCCTCCGCGCCAGGAAGCGGGGAGATTTCCTTGTATTAGCGGTTCAAGATTTGGGGACAAGATGTTCAAGATGACAGTGATCTACCCGGAGATGCAATCTCCTCTGGGACACAACGTTCTGTATTTCCTCCAGGGACGGAAGCACTTTGGGATGTGAGGCATCAAACGCATGATAAAGTAGTGGCAGGACCTGCATCATTCTTTCTATGAAATCATATTCTGTTATGTGTGTGTGTGGTTATGCATATGATTATATGACATTACCAATCCCTGAAGACTCACTCACTCACCATTTACTGAATCTTTACCTCTGATACTCCTGTTTGCAGGTTGGAGGTTACAAGTACACCAAGGTGTGTCTTTCTAAGTAAATAGGGTGGAGTGAAGAAAGGTCATGTTGAATCCAAAAAACACACACATATACATATAATGCTATTTGAAACACATATTTGAAACAGGAGGGCAGCTAAGACAACTGCTTTCTTTGGCATGTACAAACAGACAGACAGCTACACGACAGGGTTTATGTTCTCCTTTCAGGATTAGTCTAACTGTCTAACTATAGAAATGAAAAGCCTTTGAGTTTCAGATGGCTTTTTGAGCTGTGCCATCTGCATTAGTCGAGGCTTATACATATATATATAGAGAGAGAGACATATTATCCAGGATCTGTCTGGCTTATTGGCCCATTTTTTTGCTCCTGGTGTTTGCACTCTAACTGCACTTTTTTAAATGGGCTGCTTATAAATGGTAAATGGACTGTACTTGTATGGGGCTTTTCTAGTCTTCCGACCAATAACAATAACTTCTTTAATAACACTACATGTCATCATTCACTCATTCATACACTGATGGGAGGAGCTACCATGCAAGGTGCCACCTGCCCATCAGGACCAACTAACATTCATACACATTCACACACAGCATGCAGGAGCCATTTGGGGTAAACGACACCTGCGGAGCCGAGGATCGAATCTTCCATCTTCTGATTGAAGGACGACCCGCTCTATCACTCAGCCACAGTATAGTGATGTAATCCCCCTCAACGTTCCCCTCAGCTCTATGGAGTGTTAGTGATTGTTTTTCGGCCAACAACTTGACTGTGTCACCGCTCTCATTATTTCCAGATACATCAGGCGCTTGTTTCCAGTGATACAGCTGTTACACACCTGCAGCACCAAACAGCAGTCAGTGGAAGACTATAGAGCATAGTGGAGCATTTAGCAGAGAAGCACATGTTAGAAATAAATGTGTTTTGCCACTGTTAGCTAGCTAACGTTGTTGGCTGCTGTTAAGAGGTTTTACAATAGCAAAGACTTTTTTTATCAGGGGCGAGGTGAAGCAAAAAGATGGAACCAATCCCTCAGCCGTAAATCATAGCAGCTTCTGAAATTCCCCAAATTGTTCCTCCAGTTGTTTAGGACAGTTCACAAAACAATGAGGATCATTCAGAGGCTACATTTTAACAGGTCGAAAATGCAATTTTGCATTAAGTCTTCCCATATGTAAAATCTGCAGGAACGTTTTGAACGATGTTAATCTCCATTTAGGCTTTAGGTTGGATGGTGGGCTGGGTTAAACAATGTGTGACTATGTCAGTGGTTCTCAAACCACCAAGAATCGGTGAGTCGACAAGAATTCACACTAGCCCACTGCTCTTTAATTACTAAGGATGGGTAAAATGCAGAGAATAAATTCCCTACTGTGGGATTAATAAATGATTATGCCTGTAATACCTCTGTGCCCCACTAGAGGGTCGCGCCCCACAGTTTGAGAACCACTGGACTATGTGAATTGATCAGGGTTTTTGGAATATCCTCAATGGAATCTTTGTCAAATGGCTGTGCCAGGGATATTAGCTTTTTTTCCAATACTACACCAGCGATGGGGATAGCTAATGTCAGGCCCTCCTGTTCAATATGTTATGCGACATCCAAACTTGAACAATGTTTTAAAAACATTGAGGCTAACGCTACAATCAACCCTCTACGTTGATTTGATCCATAATGAAATGGATCACCTGTAGATCACAAGCCCTGACCCAGCTGTTCAACTTTTACAGACACATTGTCTATCTCACCAAAAATATAAAATATTTTAATCACAGAGGCGTTCAGGTGCTGGCTGTAGCAAAACAATATAATGTGCTCTTTCTTTATAAGAGCATTGAAGCATTTTGAAGAATTATTTCCCTGTGTCTGTTTTCGTTGGTCTTTTTGGAGTCATTCCACTAAAAATACCTGGATGGGATGGGGCATGATGCACATTTTTGTATAATAAAAAAAAAAATGGTCTCAAATATATTATGTTTTTTTATTACCCAAAGAACTTTCTATGTACTTTACATGTGTAACCTGATTAAAAATAGAACACATTTCACTTTGATTCATTTGCTTGTAAAACCAGGCTGAGGTATCCGTCACCAAAGGATCCAGGTCTAATCCTGAGGTATGCGTGCTCTGGATGCTGAAGGGCTCCGGCCTCCATCCTGCAAAACAAAACACCAGTCAAGGTTCCTCAAACAAAGTCAAAAGATAATCTGACTCACTGCCTTTTGTCCGAGGTGGAATGACATTCAGGTCGTACGGACCACTAATGCATACACATATACAACCAAACATATACAATATCACCATGTTTTCTTTCCCCTCTTTATTTAAATTTACAAAATGAGTCAACATGTGTGAAGACGAATTCAAAGTCCTGGTCCTGTGATTATGAGCCAAGTGGCCCAGGTCACAGCATCTCTTTGGCGGCTCATGTTGTCTGATGTTTTTATCGTTTTATTTTTGCCCCTAAAAATGACACGAAAAAGCCAACTACCTCTTCGGGATGGCCCATGTCATCCCTGGCTATCCTTCTGATCACACCCCTTTAAATCAATTGAGTTTTGATACTTTGATAGAAATACATAACATGTAGAAAAGTAACATAAACCAGTACAATATCTATCCTCACTGGGACTTTTCACAAGCCGCTAACGTCCATCTAAAGGGACTTGTGTTAAGTTTAAGCAGAAAGTTAGAGATTGTGCTTTGACTCATAATGTGTGTGACGATTACCCAGAAAACCCAGATAAGGATGAGATACCTTCAGGTGCTTCTGTTGATCAAAGGGCTGAACTGTCTCATACATTCCATTCTTCCAGTGGACAAGTTTCAGTTTTTCTATTGAAATATTTTCTGCAGATGCATGCACTTCTACATAAAAAGACGCTTAACTTCTATCACACCCCAGCTGTGGGCCTGCCACAGTTAAAAATGTGTTCCAGAGCTGAGACATAAAGCACAGTTTTGTAGTGCATTAAAAAAATGACACCTTCATCCATCAAGTATTTGTTATGCACTCTGGAAAACCTTCTAAAGTACATCAATTAACTCAAAGCCTGCCAGCCAGTGACTGGTGTTAAAGTCAAGCCGCTTCTTTTCCATCTTCATTTCATTCAGCTTTTTATTGCACTTTATGTATTGTGATTTTTTTTTTCAAACAAACAGCAGGTCAAATCAATGCATGTGCAGGTGGTGCAGCATCAGTGGTGAATAGGTCCACAGGTCATTCTGTCTTAGCAAGGCCCTCGCCACCTGTACCAGAAGGCTTAGCTGAGAAAGGAGGCAGCTAGTGCCAGGGACTTTCCACAACCCAGCTCGTGTGTGTGTGTGTGTGTGTGTGTGTGTGTGTGTGTGTGTGTGTGTGTGTAAAGTACTTTAACAGTTAAGTGCATGTTCCTGTGTCTGCGTGTGTGCATGCAGACAGACAGCGTGAACTGCAAGTGTGAGGCGACATGCAGAGGAGCTTTTTGCAGTAATGAGACAGAGAACATAACCATGCACATGGGAGGTTTCCTATGCTTGTACATATAAATGTGTGTGTGTGTGTTTAAGATAAGATAAATCACCTTGTGAAGGAGGTTTTGCATATGTTGATACTGTGTGGCTTGCAAACTGATTCATGAGCATAATCACAACTCTGAGCATCACGTAGCAGACGAACCTAATGGAAAGGATCTCGGCGCTCCACAGCAAATCAAACCACCATCTAACATCTGGCACATTCTACTCCTCTTCATCCCCAAAGGGACGTGCTAATAAAACAGTGACAACGCCTGTCTGTCACTGCGGAGTGGCAGTTGGCCCAATGGAGTCTTCGTCCGGTGTTTTTAAGCTGCGGCCCACGGAGGAAGCACAGGCTGAGGGGGTGAGACAGGAGACCAAGCAGGGCTGGAAATCCCCTTCCCTCAACAGGCCTGACTCGTCTGAGACACACAGGGCCCCGCGGAGGCCCACATCAAAGGGGCTGCTGCTGTTCTCATCATCCTCCCTCCTTCTGTCTCTCTATATGTCTCACTGTCCCTCTTCATCCCCTCACCTCTGTCTCTGTTTCCATGTATACGCATGTCTCTTTTACCACTGAGGAGCAGCTGCATCTGGAGGAAATGAGATTGTCGAGGTGTGACCAGTAACCTACCTGGGTATTTTTTCTTGCACAAGGAAAATCGAGACTGGATTCTGTTGTGCACGGTGTCGTCCATCTGCAATACAAACTATGTAAGGTTTTTCTGTAAGTAATGATTAATCACAGATATGCATCAGCACACATGGCAGTCAGGTGTGGTGTAGGACATTTCAGGGCACGTGGAGGGAAAACACTCGCTGAACTGGTCTCCTCGGAGCACGACGCACCCCCTGTCCCCACCCCCTCCACTCACAGCCCACAAGAAATGCCAGGTATGTTTGAAGAAGCAGACAGCTCACACACACACGTGAGCTCGAGTGAGGGCGACCATTTGTGCATGCATGGCTGCCCCAGTGAACAGTAAGTCACAAGGAATGGCATTGTGAATTCTGGACTCTGGGTTTTCCCTCTTAATCACTGCTTGCCTGGTGACTGCTGTGTGTCTCATGTCTCCCAGGAAGAAGCTGCTCAAATGGATGAAGTCAGAATCCTCTCGGCTGCACTGCAGGTTAAATAGACCGAAGACAGACACACGGACACTCAGTTTTTAATCATCAAATTTGAATTTAAAAAAAAAAAAAAACAGGATTTATCAGGATTCTGACATGTGCTTTATTTTCATACTTCCAATTATATTGATGATATGTATATATATTTATAACATTTATTTTTAAATTAACATCAACTAAAAAAAACATACTTATTTTAACATTTGATACATTGTTTGAACTTGAATGGCGCCGGCCCACAGTAACCCCAGTGAGCCTCTCCTGCTAAATCCAGTGCTGCCCTCTAGTGGACTAACTAGGGACACATCATTTTGCCTGTTCCAACATCTTCTGATGTTGAGGCGTACACCAGTGGTGTGTCTTTATGTGTAGGAACTAAATGGGTGCATTTGGGACACAGGTCTCAGTAGTGAATAATGCTTCCAGCCTTTTTCCTGTTGTAAATGATTAAACCTACATATTTTACACTGTTTAAATGAGGACACCACAACATTTTTGGGCTGACAGCTGAAATCCACCAACAACTTAATTTAGGAACACGATTCAGACAGTGATGCCAAATGCTTGGGGCGTCAGTTTACTTTGTGTACACAGGACAGCTAGTCATAGACTGAGGGGGAAAAAAAAAAAAAAAAAAAGTAAAGAAGTACTGTATGTGCAAATAGTAAAAGCCCAATGGAGTACATGTTGATGTGCGTTTCTGTCTGCTGACAACGTATAGTCCCCTTCTGTGTTCCTAAACATGATATGCTTGTATGTGGAGCGGAGGCGGATATTACTCCCAACACGCTAACGTTGAGTTGTTTTTGGAAAATATAATGGTTGAAGAAAATGCGAGTTTTGCACAATGTGTACAGTCACTCATTTTCTGGTGTTACTTGAGAAAGTTAATAACCCATATTATATAACACGTTAATTTGTAAGCTTTGAAGGAGTTGGTAGTGTATGAATGATTACATCAGTGGCGGGCCGTGCATTTTCGACCTAGGCCTTCAGTGCCGTCTGATATTGTTTACATAAATACGTGCATGACGGGATGCTGCGTCATTAACGGACAATGCATGTTGTCACATCAACAAGAACCAGTCACATTTAGTTATGTAGCCGAGGGTTTATCGTGCGCCTATACTTCATTAATACAAAAACACAATGCTTTTTTTTGCACAAGACAGCAACCACTTTTATTCTTGTTCCACACTTCACTAGAACATTTCCTCTCCTTCCATTTCTCCCTTCACAATAAAAGCCCCAGAAACGTACATCAGAACACTGCTTCCTAGAGAACTGTCCAAGTACTCAATATAACAGCTTAGAGTTATAACAAAACAATCTAACAAAACTGCGGCACTAAAACCCCACACCTCTCTGCAGCAGCAGAAGCGCCGCCTCTCAGCCAGCCACCGACAATAAAAAAAAAAAAAAAAAAATAGCTATAACTTTGTGATTCTGTTTAGGCCAGCAGAGAAGTCTTAGCTGGCCCTGACGGCCACCACTGCTGCAAATTAACTATGAACATTAAATAGAGGAAATAAACAGCATTAAATACATCTGTATCAATAACCTAGTTAATTAACTAAGACACAGGTACATTTAACTAAATGTATGGTTACCACATATACTGCCATCTACTGGTAGAAAGGGGGAACCCTTTACTCTGCATGTCCTCATACAGGCTCTGTGTTCACGCAAGAAACTATGGAAGCCCGTTTCCGAACTGTGATAAAAAAAAAAAAAGATCCTGCAAGTCATTATGAGATAGTAAGTCAACATTATGAGATAGTAAGTCAACATTATGTATCTCATAATGACTTACAGGATCTTAATTTTATCACAGTGCGGAAACGGTCTTCCATAAGACTACGCACACAAATGACTTTGATTAAACTATATTACGAACTGTGTTGCATTAAGCAATGCAACGATTAATTGAAAAGTTGATTCTTGCCGTGTACGTAATATATACATGAATATGGCACTGCCTGTAGTCACGACTGTTGCAAACATATCCAGGTTTATTGATTAGTTCAATTTCTTCTAACGTTACCCTGCTGTGTGTTTGCATCATAGAAGACTGAAAAAGAATATCTATCACTGACTTTTATTTTGACATGGAAAGAAGGATTAGCAAAAAACAAAAATCGACTCCTTTTTTCGAGTTTGGTTCTCTCTTTTTTGGATTCAGACCGGGATAGAAGAGCTTTTCCGATTTCCCCATTTTGGGTTTCAAACAGAAAACAAAGAAACCATGGGAGTAATGTTCGACACATAAAAAAAAAAAAAAAGGCCAGTCCTGCTTTTTCCAATTACGAACCATCTCCAGATTCAAACCCATACTATCACAGTCTGATCTGGAAAAAAGTCATCCATGCACTCATTTTCTCAAGACTAGATTACTGCAACTCACTCCTCTCCGGCATTACCCCAAAATCCATCTCCCGCCTCCAACCAGTCCAGAATGCAGCAGCTCGTCTTCTTACTGGTTTTAAAAGACAACATCACATTACTCCAGTTCTGGCTTCTCTCCACTGGATCCCAGTTGGTTTTAGAATCCATTTTAAGATTCTATTGATCACTTTTAAGGGTCTGGCCCCGAGCTCCATCATTGACATGCTAACTCAGGGGTCAGCAACCCCCGGCTCCGGAGCCACATGCGTCTCTCTAGCCCCTCTGTTGCGGCTCCCTGAGGCTTTAACAAATAAATACAAAATATATACTTGTGCTGGCGTCCTCTGCGGGCTTGTTGAGGGGCAAAGCTGTTCTCCAGGAGAGATCCGGGGGAGCAGAGAGGCTGTAGATGGGAAAGCACAAGGTTACAGACAGGAATGATGCAACAAGTCCAAGAGGCAGTCGTTCAGGGAATGAGAACTGACGATCTGGCGAGGAGTTGAGGGAGAACTGAGGCAGACATTCTGTGGGGGCTTGATTAGGGAATGGGTTTCATGTGTGTGGGTTGATTGGCAGCAGGAGGGGCAAAGGAAGGCCACGCCCAGGCAGACACACACATGGGACAAACAGGGGACCATGACAGCATCACATCCTGTCACGTCGCTGTCAAGCCTCTTCCCCTGCAGATTCACAGAGCTCCGCCCTCGCTAAACTATCAACGGATAAATAAAATAAAAAAGTCACGGTGAAAAGTAGTTTAATTCTGCGTGGACGTATCCATTTGCTTTCACTGCCAACGATGCTGGCTGACCTGGCGAGAAGTTAGTAAACAACAAAACATTTAATTTGAAAGACTCTTCCAGAACAAACACAGCATCTGCTGAAAAGTATCAAGCTGCAGATGAAGAAGAAGAGCGATTCCTCAACTGCTGCAGCAAACTGAGCAAAGTAAATATACTTTCAGGAAGTGGATCAAGTCTCCAAACTCCACTGCTGCTGCTGGTTCTGTGTGAGGACGCTCAGTGTAAACGTTTTAAAATGGAAACCTCACGTAGAGAGGACAGGTATCGAACCTGCTACCTTGTGATTAGAGGGCGTATCCTCTGCCACATGAGCCACACATATAGATAACACTTAAGGTTTGCATAGTTGTGTTTTTAATGGACCTGGATGCTTTTCTCTCCTCTTCATAAGAGTTTGATAGTTATAAACAGGTAAAAAAGCAATACAATGTCAAAAATTGTCTTTATTCTTGTTCTATAATTTCATAAATACAACAAACTATAGTTTTTGTATATATAATATCACTATATATACAACTTTATAAGGTGTGATATCAAATAGCTTTTGCGGCTCCAAACACATTTCTTTGGTGGAAAAAAAGGGCAAAATGGCTCTTTGGATAGGAAAGGTTGCTGACCCCTGTGCTAACTTCATGCAGCCTCAGCTCCTCCGGTGGGCCCTCCTGGCCGTTTCGAAGTCGAGGCTTAAATCAAAGGGTGACCGTGCTTTTGCCATCAGGGCCCCTCAACTTTGGAACGACCTACCGGAGGAGATAAGGCTTTCAGAATCAATAACTTCCTTTAAATCACTTCTTAAAACACATTTTAATAGAATTGCTTTTAAGTGATGTCATCCTTTTATGATCTATTATGCTGGTTTTGTTTGTATTGTATTTATTTGTCTGTTTTAATTATTGTAGTATTTATTGCCTATGGTCCTTTGTGTTTACCGATGTTTAAGTTATGTCTTCTTTGCTTCTATGTAGAGCACTTTGTGAACTTTGTTTTTAAAGGTGCTATGTAAATAAAGTTATTATTATTATATAATTGTAGTATTTTCGAATGAACCATAAAACAAACAAACAAAGCGTACATGGACCCATTGAGCATGAATTAAGAGTGGCCGTATTGAGCCTGCAACCACATTTTAAATCTGGTTTACTTGAAAGTGATTTCAATGTTCTTTATTCTAGCACAGATGGAGTCAAAAATGTTGTTATTGCAAGAGTGTTTGTGTCGGTGTCAGTGTGACACAAACTTTGTTCCAGATCCAGAGAAAAGATCAATATGTTTGTCATTGTGCACTGTAGCAAATTAAACATTTGGGGACAAATGGCTCTTGAGGTCACAAAGACCTTTAAAAAAAGGTGGCCTGATCTAATAGAACATGTGAAGTTGCCAAAAGGCTTGTCAAATCACCCCCCTAAATAATATAAAAAAAACATGACATAATACAGCTCTGAAGCTTTTTAGTGGCTATTGAAAAGATGGGAAGCTCTTATTGGTGGTTATTCTGCCTCAGAGGAGGGTTTTTAAAACACATCAAGCCTCGTCAGGTATAAATGTGGCAGCATATACAACACAAGTTGTACACTTGGTGACTGTCCTGGTCAAACTGCTGTTGAACCATGGCAACGCACTGGGGTGTCGCCTCTTCCGTGGCACTAGCACTGCTAGCATGCTTAGTTGGGATAGAGGTCGAAGCTCAGGGCCAAGGGTCGATGAACCTTCCTACAAGGAACGCTGCACGACAGGGCCGTCTCCACGACGATGGCCGTTTGATTGTTAGTGATGTAAGTTCTAACAGTAGTGCAGTGGGTACCCTCACCATCGAGACGAGGCCTCCAGCGGTGTCACCGGTGGAGCCGGAGGTCTGGCCGTGGTGGCCGGGGGGGCCGTGGTGGCCGGGGGGGCCGTGGTGGGACAGACCTAATTTGGCAATCGAGGATCAGCAGCAGCAGCAGAACCCTCAAATCCAACAGACACCTGACATGTCCAACCCAATTGTGTCAAAGCATCCTCCTGCCGAGAGTTGTGAAGTGGCAAAAAACACGAGAATCCCATGTGGACGTCCTGAGATCACCGCTGATGGATGCAAAGACATAAACTGCTGCTTTGATGGCCGACAGTGCTACTATGGAAAGGCAGGTGAGTTTTGAAAAGAATGTCATGCACTGGACCGTAATGGAGGATGCAAAAAAGGTGTTCTACATCTTTAACCTGTCAATGCTTGTTTTTATGCCACCAGTGACCGTTCAGTGCACCAAGGACGGCCATTTCATTGTCGTAGTGGCGAGAGATGCCACTCTGCCCAACATTGACCTCGAGTCAATCTCACTGTTGGGCAAAGGTCAAGGCTGTTCACATGTTGACTCTAATTCAGACTTTGCCATCTATTACTTTCCTGTTACCTCATGTGGCACAGTTGTTTTGGTAAGACCTTGAGTTTCTCAACTTTTCCACCAGTTAAAAAAACGTCAAATCTTTACCCCATAATGCGTTTTTCTTTTATCTTTTGCAGGAGGAGCCTGGTGTTATAATCTATGAGAACAGAATGTTCTCCTCATATGAAGTGGAAACCGGGCGTCGTGGAGTCATCACCAGGGACAGTCTCTACAGGTAGGTGATGCTTTTTTAAAGTCATTTTGTAATATCTAAATAACAGATCTGACCAAGCAACATAATGCCAGTTTTCTCTGTTCAGATTGATCTTCCAGGCTAGGTACATCGGCACCACTGTTACAACTGTGGTTGTAGAAGTATTACCGTTATCAGATCCTCCTCTACCAGTTGCTGCTCTGGGACCCATCAGAGTAGAACTGAGGTTGGGTAACGGACAATGCATCTCAAAGGGTTGTAATGAAGGTAAGCGAATGTCGGCCTGGCAGCGCTGCTGTGTTTGTAGATGGCTGTCATACTAACTGGTCCCTGCTCTCACAGTGGACGCCACCTATACCTCGTTCTACACGGAGGCTGACTATCCTGTGGCCAAAGTACTGAGGGACCCTGTGTACGTGGAGGTACAACTCGTGGAGAAGACAGATCCCAACCTTGTCCTGACTCTCGGTCGCTGTTGGGCGACCACAAGCCCCAACCCTCACAGTCTGCCCCAGTGGGACATTCTGAAAGACGGGTAACTAAAACACCAATTTAACACTGTCCTGTTTATGACAACATGTTCAACCATCTTTCTCAGAGATTACACTTCTGCTCATTAGGATTAGTGATAGAGAAAGGAATGCTATGAAAACACTGGCATCTTTTTTTTATTGAATTACAGAAGAGTTGCCTTAAAGACATTTTCTTTTTTTCATCCAGGTGTCCATGCAAGAATGATAACTACTTGTCCTCACTGGTTCCAGTCGGTCCCTCCTCTGGTCTGGACTTACCCACTCACTACAGACGTTTCTTTTTCAAAATGTTTACCTTTGTTGACCCCAAATCAATGCAACCCATGAAGGAACAGGTAATAATTATTCCACTGATGATAAACTGATTCAACTAAATATGTTTGTATTGCTCTGCTTACATGGTTTTTTACATGGTTTTCTCTGTTCAGGTGTACATCCACTGCAGTACAGCTGTGTGCACTCCTGCAGCGGGCTACTCCTGTGAACCAACATGCTACAGAAAGAGTAAGAGATGAATTTATAATCTGCAGAATTAAAGGAGCAATATGCACTCACATCTGACCATGTTTGTTTGTCTGTTTGTAGGGAGAGACGTCATGGATGTGGACCGGACACGTTCTGAGGCAATGGTTGTAGTTTCTGTAGGACCAGTGAGCATGGCTGCCTCTGCAGAGTAAACAGCAGTGTCGAACTCAAGAATTTGGCCCAGATCATAAAGTAAAAGATCTGCCTATGACATACTGTATATTGTGTGCTGCAGGAAGAATGCAATTGATCCCCAAAAATATTGTAGACACATTTTATTAAAATATTTTGGCTTTGATGTGCTGCAAATACTTTTTGACAACTTGTGTGCATAATACTTTTTTAATCATGAATTGTTAGTGATGTTCTTACAAACAGGTTCCACTAGCAGTAATATTTCATGGTTGTTCTGAGACAAAACAAAATACAACATACGTTTCTTTAGATATCTTTATTTTTGTTTCAAGTGGTTGGAAGACTAGAACAAAGATTTACATTACAGTCCATTTACAGTTCACCATTTGTAGCTTCATGTCAGCGACTTATATTAACAATGACTTGTAGAAAGTTGCTGTGTGGCTTGTGGTGAGAACAAAAAAAGAATAAGCAAATCTCCCAATGTCAAAATTCTCTTTTAAACCAACAGAAACAATCTACAATGGACCTAAAGAATAAAAGGTCGTCAGCCATTTTCTTGCTCGTTTACACAACCTATGATGTCATAGAAGTCATAATAGTGAAATGTGCTGTTGTACTGTAACAACCCACCTCATCTTAGTGGTTCTATATAGATTCCACTATCAAACCGGCTGTCACTGCCATGCGGTCCCGGTTGTGAGTATGTGTTGGTTCTGTCAGCAGGGAGCGCCCTGGCTGCTGAGGAGGACGTTCAGGGCCACAGGAACCTGAGAAAGGACACATTGTGCAGCGAGTGGACGGGGTGACTGACCTCAGAACAACACAGGCCCCGTGTTACAGTGACCTCGACATCGCCTCACATGCCTCACACTGTCATCCACTGTGAGTCGTTCAGCAGGCAGACAGACAGCACAACTGCCAACATTGACTCTGGGAAATAATAAAGATTTCCCATTTGGGCCTGATCAGCCTGTTGATGCCTATTTTTAAATGTTGATGAACTTTAACTGAAATGTAACTAAGTGCCTCTATGCTGTAAATATAATAATAATAATAAAAATGCTTCTAGAAACCCCCATGAAGAATGCCAGGCTCTGAAGGATTAATGATAAAGTGACCAAACTGTGGAATTACAACTTCTTTACAACATGTATTATGTTTTGTGGCCGCATATTTGACACCCCTGCTTTAAAGTAATATTATGACAAAGAATATAAAAGAAAGACAATAACTATGATTTTTTTTTATTAACAGTTCATGACAGTGTTATTTACCAAATCAATAGAAAATATGCTTAATAAGTGGTCAAATAAATACATAAATATCAAAAATCTCACTAAAAAAAGGTTTAAAATGTAAGTTTGCATGTTTCTATACAGACGTAGTGTGACAAGGCTCCCTGCCATCACCAAAGGCTCACACACTACATCCACTGTTCTTATGTCCACAGTTGATCAGGCAGACGATGAGAGCAACACAGAACACCGAGACCCGTTTCATTATGAACAAAATGTCTGTCTGCTGGTCCACAGATGATTTGATAACCAAGGCTAAATCTGCTCAGTGCTTCCACACAGACAGTGAGTGCAAAACAAGCTTAATACGCATTAATACAAAAACACGGAGAGCAAATCAACATGTGAGGGAGTGTTGAAGGGCCAGATGGATCAGGAATGCACCAGTTGGATCAGATCTGGACAAAACAGCTGTTTTTGCACCAACTATTTGAAAAATGTGTCCTCACTGAATCAAAGGCTATTTGACGTCTTCAAACAGTTGGGAGTCATTTCCAAACACAGGCTTTGTCCAGATCTGCACTGACTCGGCTGTATTGGTGATTTAGGCACAGTGTCCGGTCGATCGGAGGCGCAGGGAGCAACATGGACCCTCACGCCACAGCAGGCCTTCTGCTGTAGGTGACAACACAGTAGCTGGATAATGTAACAACTAACCGAAATGGACGACTGCCG
>NC_136591.1:3421960-3524460 GCF_910589615.1 Taurulus bubalis
GCGATACCACCAGCTCTTCAGCGATGTATAATTAAAGCTCTAAACCAAAACACATTTAATTATTGAGAGTTGGAGACCAAATATCTTAGCAGATTTATTAACACACTAGTGTGTTAATAATCTTGCTAAGATATTTGCTCTTTGCTAAAAGGTTCAATGATGATATTATTAATTTGCATTTGTAGATTTGTATCAAGCATTTGACACAAGCCACCAATTTCAGTTTGAATTTATGAAATGCTTTTGACTTGAACCAATTTTTAAAAGCTGTCTAAATATTGTATAAAGAATGCCTCATCTCAGTTACGTTAACACACTGTGGCATATATGCGACTGTACATTTTGTATTTGCTGTTGGATAATATAAGGCTGTCCTCTTCTTATTTATTCTTGTTTCACACATGACGGCTGTCCATGTTAAAGCAGGTACATTTCAAGGTGACCTTAATAAATAGATCAGCGCCACCAGCCAGTGACGAGGTGTGAGTCTGTTTGAGGGGGACTTGAACTCATCTGTTCTGTTAGGCTCCAGGAATGTGAGCCGCCAGAAGGGATGAAGACCATCACACTAGTTGTCCGTGATAAGAATGAAGGATTTCACAGTAACGTAAAATTCAGCTCTACAATTTAACAAATAACAAAAACATTCATTATGTGGTTGATGAGAGATCTTTCGTGTAAAGTTTGAGTTCTGCGAACAAAAGCTGAGGGAATATACACCTGTCTGTGTCTTCTTATCAATGGAAATGCAAAGAAATAGATACGATCGTATTTCATTTTGTTTGGAGGAACAAATGTTGAGGACATATGTATCATTAAGATAAACGGGGGTCTGGAGGTACATTTTGAAACATTTAATAATACTTTTAAAGTAAATGGACTTGTATAGATCTTTATAGTCTTCCAACCACTCACAACATGCACACACTGCAGGAACAGCCTCGGTGGGCAAATCAGGGTTAAGTTTCGACATGGACTAGCGTAGCAAGGACCGAACCGCCGATCCTTTGATTGAGGGATGACCCACTGACTCTACCACTGAGCCACAGTCGCCATGTGCTTTCTTTCTTTATTGATGAGAGTGTGTATCATATGTATATGTGTGCGTGTGGACTATGGTGTCAAGTGTGTTGTGTGATGCAGCGGCTTGGAGCCAAAGACACATCAGGACAGTAAAGTATATTTCATCTTCAAGACAAAGACAACATCTGGAATACCTCCCTAAATATGTTTTTAATTGGGTGGAATTTAGTTTCTTGCTAAATGTAAAATTACAGCAAGGGGGACACTGTTTCACTGTATATGGGAATATGTGGGAAAGTGAAAACCTTCTGGCAAGATATTGATCAAATTTTATCCAATTAATTACGATTGACTCCCAAGCTTTTTATTATTGGTGTATATCCTATCATACCACTTCTACAAAGCAAAGAGCTCAGATTCATAGATGTGTGTATATTATAAGCTAAATGTATAATTGCCTTTAATTGGAGAAGTGTTGATGGCCCAAGAATTGGTATGTGGGTTAAAGAAATGGCCTCAAACATGTCATTGGAAAAGATAATTTTGATAATATCTGGGGACCTTTTGGGTATTTCTTAAGGCATAATACTAATGTTGGTGATTTGCTTCAGCAAGGACAGGCTCAGGGGGAGTAGGACAACTGTCTGATTATCTACATTGACTAGTAGGAAAAACACCCATTATTCAGTTTGTAAAGTATATGTTTATGTTTCTTTTTATTTTCTTTTTATTATCTGTTTTTAATTTAATTTAACTATTATTTAGTTACTTTATTATTATGGGAGGGGGAACAGGGTGAACATGTTTGCTGTGTATTGTTTTGTTGATATTCAATTTGATGTGACTTGCAGACTGAAAATCAATAAATACATTGTTTAAAAAAAAAAAGTTAAATTACCTGCACATTGTCATAAAGAAGCTGTGCTGGCCTGAAATCTGATTTCCAAACATCACTTTTACTTATTGAAGTAACAACAATATGCCATTTAAAAATAAATCCCTATGGGTTGACGATGGTATTGTATTGGTTAAAGTTAACTTCTTAACGCTGATGGGTAACGGACGTACAATACATTCCTTTACAGTTCCCGGTCTAAAGAACACACAGTGTTATGCTTTTCTAAGGTGAATGCAGCTTCTTAATTTTAATAGTGGTGTATTCTTTGAAGAAGCTGACATCACCAAGAATACAACATAGGAAGTGCAGAGCTGTAACTCCGCCCCTGGGATTCATTTGGAGTCTTTTGGCCTTTTGCTTTATGGAGGTATTAATTGGCAGAACATTTGGCTGGGGGACACATTGATTCACAGTAATACATTTGAAGTGGCGTCCTTCAACATTGCATCACTGCATGTAAAGCAATAGCCTGTGAATCGCTCCAAACCTGATTCCATGTTCACACCACTAGGTGTCAGTAGAGATCCATCGCACACCGCAGTGCGCTCCTCTGAGGCCGCTGTCTGAGTGAGCAGTGAAGGATTTGTTTCTGCATCCTGAGCCTCATAAATCAGCAGAAATGTTGGAGAATCAATTATCGCTATTTAGTTATGCGCTCTGGCCCTGGAGAGCTGCAACGATTCTTCAGCAGGAAGAATTCACTAGAGGTCACTCTCTCAGACCTATGATGTCATCGATGTTAACTCTGTCTCCCCTAAAGAATACACGTCAGCATCGTGTGGAGCTTCTGCCTGGAGAACAATAGGAAATCAGCTAATTTTATTATTTATTAAAATATGCGTCCTCATCTCCAGAATATCCTCGGATTATCCCACATAAATACTATATATATATATATATATATATATATATATATATATATATATATATATATATATATATATATAACTATGTATATGAGTTTATGAGTGTATATATATATATGAGGTATATGAGGTTTTACAGCCTCACTATATGTATATATATATATATATATATATATATATATATATATATATATATATATAACTATGTATATGAGGTTTTACAGCCTCACCTCTTCTCACCTCGTTTCTTTGCATTGTGTTCCTCATTGGCTCTGTCCTCCTTCCCATAAACAACTGACAGTGGCATTTAAGCAGGCTATTTGTAATCAGTCACAGGATTGCTCAGGTCAGCTGTTTATCGGACAAAACATTATTAATCTTGAGCTGTCAAAAGTTATGGATTTCTCAAAAGGGTAGAATCACATGCACTGGGATGCATCTGTTGCGTCTTAGGAAAAGGTTACTGCCATCAGAGGAGCTGAACCCTGAGAAGCTGCAGGTCCTACAGTCTGGTTCACAAGTTGTAGCCACTATAAACAACGTGTTTTTCATGGAGCACTGTAAATAAAAGCAAGGACATAGGCAATTCATATTTGCTGGTTGTTGTTCATTTCCCCGTGACTTTAAAAGTAGATGGTCTGGAAGGTATTTGGACAGGTGCAGAGGAAAATTACAGCAGCCAAAAAGGCTCAGTAAATCAAGTTTATTATGGGGTTTTGTCAGAGAGCACTTTTTTGATTGGATTCTCACCTTAAATTGCCCTCTCCGGGATTCACTCGAAAGTGGCATGAAATGCACCTGTCTCGGGCGGCCCGGGGAGCTGTTGTTTCATGCAGATTTGATCGGAGCGTTCTCCACCCCTGACTGGAGCCAAAACCAAGCGGACAACTGCACCAAATAAGGCGTAAAACAGGAGCTATTGGGTTCGTGGATGTAGAGAGTCTGTCGTGTTTTAACAAAGGCCGACTGATTCGACTGCTGCCGAGCATATGAGTGAAAGCGGTTCAATGGTGAAGGCTTTTAAATGACAAGTAGGGTGCATAAATATGGATTGCATGGAGCTATTATTCCTCAACATTGAGCAGAATTCAGTCAGGTGTGTCCTCAAACTGTGCGTGCACTATACATGCCCAGGGCTCTCAAGTTTTTAAGACAGGTAAGAGTGACATATCCTCCTCCTCCTGTGAAATGCACATTCCCCATGGTTACATCCAAGTAATACATTTACTCAATGTTAATAAAAACACAGCGGACGTCTTAAAAGATCGTTTTTACTTTCTTTCTGCTTTGAACCTCCATTCCTTTCACTGGCATTGATATTAGTCAAACAGAATGAATCATTCACTGGTGAAATTGCCTGCAAAAAGTGAAAAAAAAGAAAACATACAAAGCTCCACATACAGCTACAACTTTTGTCCACTTTACCTCACGGCGTTGGAGAGGAAGCTGCGGTGAAGGCGTCTGTCCTGCCTCCTAGTTGCCTGTGCCTTCTGCAGGGGGAGACGCTGACACAGATAGGGAGGCGGGGGTCGGGGTCATCCGCGATCCAGATTAAATCCCACGCACTGCTCCTTTACCTCCTCACTCACTTTCACAAATGTCTCAGCACCGACATGCACATATTGTGCTCTCTCTGTGCTTTAGCTCAAGGTTATAGTCAGACTAAATGGCTGAATTAGAGAATGGAGTTATATTTTAGCAATAACTCTGCTTTTTTAATTTTTTTGAAAAGGCATTAAAAGAAGGATTTAAAAGTTGTCTATTGGCGAGAGCCAGACAATCTAACTCATACATGCAATGGGCTTAACTGAGCAGCAGCGCAATGCGGTGCCCATTTATAGACTTAAGATTACTGCTGCAAGGCATATCACGCTTTCCATTCTCACACGGGACTTAATGCAGTGTATGATACTAATGGCACATGACAAAAGCAGACTTGCCAACAGAAATTACAACTTTTGATGGCAGATGTATTTCAGCTGTAGCTAGCTAGCTAATCAAAGTCCTAGAATCGATTCTAGCTATAGCTAGCTAGCTAACCAAAGTCCTAGAATTGATTCTAGCTGTAGCTAGCTAGCTAACCAAAGTCCTAGAATTGATTCTAGCTGTAGCTAGCTAGCTAACCAAAGTCCTAGAATCGATTCTAGCTATAGCTAGCTAGCTAACACAAGTCCTAGAATTGATTCTAGCTGTAGCTAGCTAGCTAACCAAACCAAACCAAAATTAAGCTAAAGATGGGAAATCTGTTTCCCGTCTGATTTGTTTATGTTTCCAGCTTACTTGTATTAAAGGTGATGTGTGTGGGATTTGGCTGCAGACTGCAACCAACTGAAACTGAACAAGTGTGTAAGAGGTGTGTAATAAGTGTGTAAGAGAACTGCAATGGCCGACGCGAAAACGTGAATGTCCCTGTTTAGGGCCAATGTTTGTCTTCTGGGCTATTGTAAAAAATATTGCGGCTGTTCCGTATGTAGACATAAACGGCTCATTCTAAGTTAACAGAAAAAACACCTTATTTTCAGGTGATTATACTAAATCTCTTTGTATATTTCCGCCAAAACAACACACTGTCCCTTTAAAACAATAATTGTGTAAAACAATTGTCTTAAACCTGCACTTAATGTCTATTAACATGACAGAGGAAAGACTAAAACAAGACTTTCTCCACCAAATTCTTCCCATGAGGAATCTCATATTGCAGCCTCATCACGCCGCTTTAACACGAGCAGAGATAGTAAACAGTCTTAGTCAAATATTTCAACGTGTCGGTTGCCAAACGGAGGGATCATATGCAAATGAAGAGAGCCTTTAAAAGCTGACATCAGAGGAGCATGCCACACAAAGGAAATGAGGTGGCATCTTTTCAGCAACAGAGAGGGAGAGAATATGAAATACCAATTCACGGGATATTTGGGCACCAGCTGTGCTGATGAAAGGCTTTCTCTGCTTACTCTGCTTTTGGGAGGATTTTGGAAGCAAATGTAACCACAGCAGAAGGAAGAGCCAGAAAAGGGACACAGGAGTATCAGGGCTCTATACGCCTTTTACAGCTTGGTGGAATACGTGTGCTGCAACAGATGCATCTGAATTGTTAATAGAGCATAAACCATGATGCAGTAAAAGCAAACAGCCTTCCATGATGTGTGTGTGGAGCCTCAGATGCATGCTGCGTTTAAGAGCTGCTGGGAAACTGGGAGGCTTTCAGTGGATATCAAAGTGGGAGAGACTTGTATTTGATTAAATATACAGACTGGTTTGTCACCCGACTGGTTAGAATAGCTACATTTACCAACTTTAACTTTATTATTCATAGTAGCCTGGACGTATATGGTTTAAATGAGCGACTGCGAGGTGGTGGACTAGTTCTTCTGTTGGGAAAACAGAAGTCTGCGTATCAGGCGATCTGTTCGCACACACTGTAAATAAATACAAAGGAATGTCGCAAATATCTTTATACATTTATACATTTCATTTCAAATCTGTGAAAATTAAGTCTGTACGTAAAATATGAATTTTCATTCAGGTTGTGACGTTTTACACATGTACAAACTGCTTGGTATTTGTGTAATAATTTAAATCCAAAGTGTTTCATCTGGAGTTTATTTCAGAAGCGTGAAGCACACTTCTCCAAGTGAACAATGATCAACTATGATATGTATTTATTCATAAGAAAAAAAACGATCCCCTTGTATCTAAATCACCACCTCTGACTCTCTGAGGAGTTCATCTTCTAAGTAACCCCCGCCTGAAGGAAACTGTCTATCACAGAAATCCATTTTCCCATGTTTGTCCAGACATCAACACGTTTGTATGCCCACATTAATGCAGCTCATTACAACTGAATCAACAAAGCAAAAGGGCAAAGATGTAGTAATGTTCTCTGCATGCAGAGAAAAAGACTCGTTATTCTGTGCATATTGATTTGGAGTTGTTTCTTTATGCACTTATATCTCTAAACACCTTGACTCTAAACCTCAAACTCAAATCCTGCTCGTCTGTGCTCTCAGCGCTGAGTGACTTTTGAGATATTCAATATGTTCCAGACACAAATTGATATATGTGAACGGTGTAATGCCTCAAATAGACACCAAGCATTGGCTGGAATTATTTACAGGTTTAGTAAAGATGGGCCGAAAGCTGCAGACATCATAAATAATCATTGTGGAAACTATGAGCATGGGGTTGATTTCCTCAGTTTTCCCAGAATACACCTGGTCACCTCTGTTCTCACGTTCATCCTGACATCAGACTGGATGGCAGGTCTCCTACACACTCAGCTACATGACTGTTACTGGAACAAAGTAACTAAGCATCGAATCCATTTGATGGATTTGGACATACATAAAAAGTATACAAGAGGGTCTCAGTGATTGTATAAATGCAGTGTAGAGGATACATATGACATATTGAGCTACTTGCAGCTTTAGAACGAAGAGCTGTAGGTGACGCGCTACAGGTGACGCGCTACAGGTGACGCGCTACAGGTGACGCGCTACAGGTGACGCGCTACAGACGACGCGCTACAGACGACGCACTACAGGCGACATGTTACAGGTGACGCGCTACAGGTGACGCGCTACAGGTGACGCGCTACAGGTGACGCGCTACAGGTGACGCGCTACAGGTGACGCGCTACAGGCGACGCGCTAAGGATGACGAGCTACAGGCGACATGTTACAGGCGACACGCTACAGGTGACGCGCTACAGGTGACGCGCTACAGGTGACGCGCTACAGGTGACGCGCTACAGGTGACGCGCTACAGGCGACGCGCTAAGGACGACGAGCTACAGGCGACATGTTACAGGCGACGCGCTACAGGCGACATGTTACAGGTGACGCGCTACAGGTGACGCGCTACAGGTGACGCGCTACAGGTGACGCGCTACAGGCGACGCGCTAAGGACGACGAGCTACAGGCGACATGCTACAGGTGACGCGCTACAGGTGACGCGCTACAGGTGACGCGCTACAGGTGACGCGCTACAGGCGACGCGCTAAGGACGACGAGCTACAGGCGACATGTTACAGGCGACACGCTACAGGCGACACGCTACAGGCGACGCGCTACAGGCGACGCGCTACAGGCGATGCACTAAAGATGACGAGCTACAGGTGACATGCTACAGGAGACGCGCTACAGGTGACGCGCTACAGGTGACGCGCTACAGGTGACGCGCTACAGGCGACGCGCTAAGGACGACGAGCTACAGGCGACATGCTACAGGTGACGCGCTACAGGCGTCGCGCTACAGGTGACGCGCTACAGGTGACGCGCTACAGGTGACGCGCTACAGGTGACGCGCTACAGGTGACGCGCTACAGGCGTCGCGCTACAGGTGACGCGCTACAGGTGACGCGCTACAGGCGACGCGCTAAGGACGACGAGCTACAGGCGACATGCTACAGGTGACGTGCTACAGGTGACGCGCTACAGGTGACGCGCTACAGGTGACGCACTACAGGTGACGCGCTACAGGCGACGCGCTAAGGACGACGAGCTACAGGCGACATGTTACAGGCGACACGCTACAGGCGACACGCTACAGGCGACGCGCTACAGGCGACGCGCTACAGGCGACGCGCTACAGGCGATGTACTAAAGATGACGAGCTACAGGTGACATGCTACAGGAGACACGCTACAGGAGACGCGCTACAGGTGACGCGCTACAGGCGACGCGCTACAGGCGACGCGCTACAGGCGACGCGCTACAGGCGTCGCGCTACAGGCGACGCGCTACAGGCGACGCGCTACAGGCGACGCGCTACAGGTGACGCGCTACAGGCGACGCGCTAAGGACGACGAGCTACAGGCGACATGTTACAGGCGACACGCTACAGGCGACACGCTACAGGCGACGCGCTACAGGCGACGCGCTACAGGCGATGTACTAAAGATGACGAGCTACAGGTGACATGCTACAGGAGACACGCTACAGGAGACGCGCTACAGGTGACGCGCTACAGGCGACGCGCTACAGGCGACGCGCTACAGGCGACGCGCTACAGGCGTCGCGCTACAGGCGACGCGCTACAGGCGACGCGCTACAGGCGTCGCGCTACAGGCGACGCGCTACAGGCGACGCGCTACAGGCGACGCGCTACAGGCGACGCGCTACAGGCGACATGCTAAAGGAGACACGCTACAGGTGACACGCTACAGGTGACACGCTACAGGTGACACGCTACAGGCCAAAACACTGTTTTTCATGCACTGGTCAGTCAGAGATTTTGGGTTATTTTATCTTTTTTCGGACTAGTGGAAAGAAGTTTACCAAAAGTTATAATTAGATAATGCCTCATTGGCATAAAAAATAAAAAAAATAAGATTCCAGAAAAAATATTGTTTTGTAATTGTCTGGGAGTAATCCACTGTGGAAGTGTCATGATGATGATGATGATGATGATGATGATGATGATGATGATGATGATGATGATGATCTGTCATTTTACAATCCATATCTTTAAAGGTCGTTTTGTCTAATTCAGTTTTTTTCTCCACTTCCGTAGCTCTTACATACACCACACTTTACAGTTTTATTCCACTTTATATTCTGAAGGTTTTCATCATTCATAGTCGGATTTATAGAACATTCTGTTCCTAAAATCACAGTGAGAATGGATTTTTATGGCTGCAGTTTCTGATTCAAGGAGGGACGGAAACTTGTAATCCAAAAATAATAGTCAACATCAACTGGAAAAGGGTCATTGTGACATCTAGCCATGTGTACACTGTATGAATCAGCCATGTTTGGACCAGCTGTGCTGTTTGTGTTCTCAGATCAGTTCTCAAGGTTCCCCTCCTGTTCATCAGGAATAAGCTGGTCTTGCTGGATTTCATGAAATAAGAGGATGAAGTGGAAACGGTGCAGGAGCTGGAAGCGACGGCGGGTCCAGTGAATGAAGTGAATTTCACCGACCCGACTGAGCTGTTAGCTTTCACAATCCTTTTAATCTCAGTTTTTTGTACCACATGTGTTATTACCATGACGACCATGAGCTGTTAGCACGCCGCTGGATGGAGTCTCTGGGTTCAGCTCCTTCTCGGGGCAGAATGTTCAAACTAAGATCCTTTTAGGGTGCTTGTGTTTGCATGTTGGTTCTGGTCATCGACTCCTTACAAACGGACCAAGAGGAGCAAACAGGAAGTCCTACAAACGTCCCTTCGATTGGACAGTTTTCGGGGGAATCAGATTGTGACAGTATTCATGCAGCACTGTATTGAATGCTTGTGATGTGTGTATGTGTGGTCTTCAGTGTCTCCAAGAGCTCACAGAGAAAACTGATTGTATTATCAGTATAATTAGACTGACCGCATGCAGGATGAAAAGCAGACAGTACAGTAATGATCAGGATATTATTTCCAACAGATCCTCATCACATACGTTTTAAATAATGGACCTAATGGCCTGACAAAGTACATTTAGTACATTTGACCCATTAACCAGATAATACCCGTGCATACACACATGGGGTCGATTCCCATCAGCCCAAATGAAGTGGACTAACTGGGCCAACAGACCTGAGTTTGTTTTAACAGAACCAAAAATGTACCATTTTGCTTCCCTTTATTATCTTACTGTCTGAACTTAGTTTCCTCTCTTCGGGGGTTCAGTGAATGAGACTTCACGGCTCTGTCAGCTTCGACTAAATTGAAATCACATTTTTCTTCGGAACATTTTGCCCTTTCGATGTCATTCATTCAGTGTTTTTTTGTGGGCTCGGAAATATAAAATTAGCTGGAGTGGACCTCTCTTCATGCGTGCATGCTCATGCATACAATGGAGACGAAGACGGAGAGAGAGAGAGAGAGAGAGAGAGAGAGAGAGAGAGAGAGAGAGAGAGAGAGAGAGAGATTCACAAACCGCTCACTGCTCTGCTGTCTGACATCTGCAGCTTCTGAGCTCTTCACAAATCAGAACAGGCTGCCTCTTCTTCCTCAGACAGGTCGGAAGACTGGCTGTCAGAACATCTATCAATAAAATACATCACACACACACACACACACACACACACACACACACACACGCACACACACCTCTGACATGAAGATGAATGGCACACATCAACGTTTCCATCTCCTGCTCACTACGGAGGGGCCTCTGCTGCAGAGAGCGGCCAAGTTCTCCTCACGCAGCTCTGTCATGACCATGAAAATGACTTATAATAATTCATATTACGTGACTGTGCTTAAAGGAGGGGTTATGTAACGTGCAGGAAATTGGCGCGGAGGAAACATGGGGAAAATGTGCTTCAAAGCAGGTGGAGGAAGCTTTACCGTAGAAGTAGCAGTTTTATGAATCGTGCCCCGAAGTCGGCATCTGAGACGAGAACGACGTCTGCTGACATCCTGAGTGTGTCTGAACAGAAAGCAGAACACAACACACACCCACACACACACACAATCTGAGGATTATTTGCATTCGAGCTCGGCACAGACCTCGTGCCTCACGGACTATGCTGAGTGATTGGCAAATGAAAGAGGAACCTGGAGACACGGAGTTTGAAAGCCGACACACTTTCCTGATAGATGAACTGAAGCTCAGTTCACTCTAAAGAGTTGGCGGTTGATAATTCAGCTGCCAAATCTCTGTAATTATGCCAAGGATTTGTTTGTTGGACTCCAATGAGAGCTCAGCCTCGCGTTCACTGACATTTTGTCTGGAAACTGAAACATTTGTTTTGTCAGCTGTGCAGATTTGTTTAAAAAACTTTTGTTTTTTAGTTTTGTTTGTCTTCTCTTTTATTTTATAGACTATTAATTTCATTAATTGTCATTTTAGATAAAAAGCAAGTAAAAAGCAAACAAATAATTAGGCTGGTATTCATTATTGATGATTAGAATTGTATTTGTCTGTTAACTCCAGCAAGTTTTCTAATTTATGTAAATAACCTTTTCCGCCCAGAACTTTATCATTATGAATAATAACAAAACAATCATGATCATTTATTTTATCTAAAGCTAAAGGCGCTATTCTTTTGACTGAGCGTTCTCTTTTTTTTATTACAACAAATGACACATCAAGTGAGCTCAGCACCCGGTGAACTTGTGTGACCTCTGCATGCAAGGAGCCCCAAACGAGCCCGAGCCTCGACAGAGCTGCTTACGTACAACAGAGGTCACGGGGTCACGGGGTCACGGGGGGACACAAACAAAGACCTTGGAGTTCAAGGGCCCCAAATTGAGGTCAGAGAAATGTTTCTGTCGCTGACCAACCACAGCAGCGCAGTTAGCCGTGTCACGTTGCTGTCCTGTCCCCGTGATGGATGGATGGTGGCGAACCTCAGAGGAAATTCGGACATTTCCGCGTGCATGCACGTGCACGCCCACGTGCACGCCCCGCCCGGTGCCAAACCTCGGCTGCCTCTCAGCACTTTGTGTGCACAAATGGATGCGTGGGCACGCCGGGTTCCTCTGGAGGCAGGATGCGCTTTCCACGTCCCTCTCTGCCTATAATTAGCCGTCCTGATAAAACGCCGGTTTGCTGGCGCTTGCCGGATCAAACAGTGACGAGCAGGCGGCTCTCTTCACAGCACACAGCAGGCGCCAGGTGGCTGTCCTTGAGTTGAAGCCCGGGCGATGTGCAGTGTGCATCTGGAGGGCAATTAATCCGAGAAAAACAATTGCGATGTGATATGATGCCCCTCCTGCAATCACAATTACTAGAGATACGGAGTCCTTGTGGTTTGATGGAGGCTTTGATTTGTGATATTATGATATTAAGGGAATTTCTAAATGTTTAGCAAGTTTTGTCTTTGACTCCAATTTTTGCATTTTCATAGTGAGTTAAGGTTCCCTCCACAGACTGATAGGAGCTGACTCTATTACGGTGTCTCTCAAAATGCCTCCTTTTCTTCCATCCCACTTTTCACAAATACAGAATAATGTATGCCTGCACACCTCTATCTAAACCTGCTTTAGATTGGAGACTGAATGAAGAATATTACTCATGAAGGACCCTTTTAACTTTTTCTCACCAATGTTATATTTGATTTCATTCTTCTATGGGTCATAAGAGTACGGTTTCTCTTTCAGGACTTCATCATCCTCATCAAATACGGTCGCAAGTCCAATTTGTCTGTTTTGCAAAACAGAATAGATCTTTCTAGTAAATTAGTGGACACTTGTCCTCAGGGGCCGTATCACCTTTGGCTGCAGCAGCTCCCCCTTCTCTTCCTCTACATCTATCATAAAGCAGCACCAGTTACATGCACTTGTGCAATACTATTACCGTAAAATTTGGGTTATAAGCCGGTACTTTTTTCCTCAACTTTGACCCATGCGGCTTAAACATTGGTGCGGCTAATTTGTTGATTTTTCCGATTCTAAATTTAGCAGCAGTTGCAGAGACATCGTGATGGACAACAGGCCTGACAGCAGGGGTCCTAGAGGCAGGGGTCCTAACCCAGCGAGCGCTAGCCGGCAAGCGCTAGCTGGTGAGCGCTAGCCGGCGAGCACTAGCTGGCGAGCGCTAGCTAGCAGTTCCGGCTCGACTCGGGCAGTAGCAGCAGCAGTAGCGGCTTATAAACCTAATAATAATAATAATAAAATGATTAAATACGACTTTTTTTATTTATTTAGTAGATGCGGCTTATAAAAGGGTGCACCTTATAACCCGCATTTTACGGTACTATATGTTGTGCCTTATTTTCATTCATCTTTTACCTTTTTAATGTAATTTCTGTGTGTTAGGAGGACCCAGCAAAATAAGCTTGTCATTGTACAGAGTGTCTGTTATCTGTGCAAATATCTTGAATCTTGAATCTAATTAATGTTGGCCTGTGTTTCTCACATGGGTTTTGATATTTGAAAACAACTGTTAAGATTGACTGCCATGACATTTGGTTTCCCTCAGGATGCATCGGGATGATTTAGTGTTCCCTGACTCTTCGTCTAGCGCCATCATCAGGTCACAATGTCAGCACATCAGCATCTGCCTTGTTTTCCATTGATATCTAATTATGATTTATTTGGGGAGGATTTAGAAGAGGATGGTC
Source organism: Taurulus bubalis (assembly GCF_910589615.1). Lineage (NCBI taxonomy): Eukaryota > Metazoa > Chordata > Actinopteri > Perciformes > Cottidae > Taurulus > Taurulus bubalis. Next base: position 3,435,747 of record NC_136591.1, read on the forward strand.
CTACAATAATATAATTAAAGCTGGGAAGGTTTTACTTAAAAAAAAAAAATAAAGACAAAGATTTCTCCCCCCTTCCCGTCCCAGTCATTTCCATGCAGTCCGTCAGTGGCAGAATGTGAACGCACCATGAAGCCCGTCAGCGTCTGCAGCTCTCTGTGAGCTGAGTGCAGCTCCTGCTGTGCAGAAAGGTACAAGTGGTTTACCGTGAGTAGGATTCTGTCCCTTGATTACATCTTATATTTAAATCTCCAGATCTCGCCGCGGGTAGATTCGTGGTCACCGTGCTCACGGATATTTTAGCCCGACATACTGAAGGCAACGCAGGACCAGAAAGAAGGAACTTCTCTCTTGAATCACTTGGAATTACAGCAGCAAATGATTGCACCCAGGCTGAGCAGCATTATAAGGAATATTTAACCTAAAAATAAGCTCAAACTGTCAAAACAAAATGTGAAGACTGTTATTGATCAGACTGTTTTCTAGTACAACTTCCAAACCAATGACTTGACTCCAGTTTCACTTCCTTTTCCCCCCGACTTTCACTTGGAACTGTCATCAAGGCAGCTCCACCACGACAATGCAACTCATTTATAGTGTGCAGTGGCCGACTGCTTCGGGCTGAAAGCCGCTGTGCTGATTTGACGCGTTTGGCTTTATGAGGCGGAAGCCTTTGTGAGAAAGAGAAACACTCGCTGTAAACTGTCATTAAAGAGGTAGCACTTCGTTTGCACTCTGGAATCCTGTCTACTGCGCCAACACAAATGCTGAAATAGAGGTTATAATTGGCCATCATGCAACGATAATGGCCGTCATGTCAGTGCTTCACAATGGGCTCATTCTCCCCTTATCCCCTTGATTCCTTCTCTCCCATGCCGTCTACTCTCCAATCACAAAGCAAATAGACAGAGTAAGACGCAAAGACACTGACGGGCAGATCGGAGACAGAGAGTAAAGAAAAAGGAGTCGCTAATCTGAGAGGGAGGGAGGTGAGAGGTGAGGAAGAGGATGGGATGAGGATAGGAAAGGGTCGAGGTGGTGGAAGAGCACAGGCGGACAGCTCAATGATTTTACAGGCCAAATCCAGAACTGTTTACTCATTAATTGGTTTATTGACCTGAATCTATCTCACGTTCATGAAATTACTCAGTATTTACTGATTCAAGGACTGACTGGAATCAAAGATTGATTTTCCTTGATGGTGTTTGTAATGTTTGTGTCACAGTGTATTGACAACTTAAGTTTGATCCTGTGCTACAAGATACACGCAATAGCATCACAAATGTAAAATGTATTTCTGTGATCAATGTATCACATGACTTGGATGTGAAAGGTGAGAGATGGCTCGACTGCAGTTAGACCCCAAAACCCAAAACAATGAGCTGAGAGATCGGGTTTTGGGGGCCACAACTTTACTGTTGTAGTTCACAGTGATTCCTTTTCGGCCTCTTTACCCGGCGACTTTTAGCTCTACAAACCACCATGCATTATCTGCCCAGCAGCAAACAGCAGCCAGGACCAGTGAGCAACTAGCTGGTGAACATAGGGGAGTATTTAGCTGCTCAAAAAGCTAGATATTTCCCTTCAGGGGTTGGTGTAGATTCAAGCAGCGCTAAAAGGAGAGTAAATGTTGGACTTACATTTGCCAGATGGCCATAAACACAAATCCAAATGAATGCTAATGTTGATGTGTCTGCTGGATGGCAGTCACAAACTGGACTGCACTGCCATGAACAAAGAGGGAGGTGTGCACGGCCAAGCCAATTATACATTATGAATCTACTGAGCAACACAAGAGGGGAACTTGAACTCATGGCATGTGGAACCAGTGAGTTCAGCAGTTTAGGTGGGCACAGTGTGGAAGAGGGTCGACTCGACACAATACTAAATATGCAACTCCTCAATAATAGGTTCAACATTTCAACCGAAAAGGTGATGATAGGTTCGTGCTGTGTTCGCAGCTCATTCGTGCGGCCAAAGGGACCCAAAAAAACAAAAAGAATAGTGTACTCAGTAGAGAGCAGATCGCTGCCAGGTGTGTCTGCAACGACCACTGCTGCGTGATTTAATGAATGCAACCCACGATTGGCTAATCCCACGTCTAGACACAAATGGGCTGTGAGGTGTCTTGTTAGTCATCGTACAAGACATTGCATACAATCCTGCCAAACACAAATTAAACTCACCGAGCTGTGTGTGTAGCAGCGGCTGAGTGGTGGGCAGCTAACTATTTTCACTGGAGCTGAGCAATGCATGCAGTCAGCTGGGATTTTGCAAGCGGCCCCTACCGGCTAAGAGTAGTAAGCAAGGAGTCAGCAGGCAGTCAATGTCAGCAGACCCGGCGCCAGGCACTGATTTGCAGGGGGGCCTTACTTTGCTTTGGGGGAGGGGCACTTTTTTTTTTCAGCCACGTCATTCCCATGGTGCATAGCCACAACAACAAGCAACATTTAATTTTCACAGAATACAGCTGAGGGTGCAGCGGGCGCTACTTACGTGACTTACGTCAGGGTTGCACATTTATGAAATTACACTGCCGAACTGCGTGCTGGGTAAAGCTCGCCCACTCATCATGAACATGAAGTCTCCTGTGCGACAGAGTTCGACAGGACGACCCAGCATGCAGTTCGATGGTGTAATTTTATAAATGTGAAACCCTGACACCTATGTAGCTCCACCCGCTTCTCCTTGAGTAGAGCTGTGAAAATGAAATGTTACCTCCTGCTGAAGAGCGACAACAGTCGGGCAATGCGCTGCCTGTATGACGGTCTGTGAAAATAACGTTATAAATGAGGGTCCATGGCAGCTCCTGACTTTGACAGGTCCAGTCGTTCATTTTTTGTATGATTGTAATTTTGTAAAATTTTAAAAATCATATAGATGGAAGCTTCAAATAACCCCAGTTGGCTTGTATGTCTCTTCCTGCACTGTGATATTCATTTATCTCAGTTATGATTTTTATTTTATTGTTTGAATTGTGCAAAATAAATAAATGCATTTACAGTCAATTCAATCAAATAAACACGTATTCGATATTAACTAGAGTTTTAGGTGAGAACCAGCTTTTCCTTTATTGTAGAAATCATTATTTACAATGTGTGACAACAGGACAATACAGAGAACATTAGGCATCTTATTAAAATAATGAGACATGACAGACATAACTTAATAGTAACTATGCTGATGGTATCAGGCCATTTGTTCTATTATAAGAAGCTATTAAAAAATGAACAAAAGATGTGTTTGAAATAGTCCTACATTTTCTTCCAGAACTCTAATATTACGCTCTGGAAACCATCTGTATTTTTTTCTAATTTCTTTCTTCAATCCTCATCCGACTTCCTCCTATGTTCTGTTGTGTTCGACCATGCAGCGACTCTGTAAAAGGGAAATACGAAATGCCAATAACACCGGAGTCCCCACACGCATCCAGTAATCAGAAAGAGATTTGCAGACCCGGAGAGAGCAGAAACAAAGGATCGAGTTTTCCTGCTTGCTCTCAGTAGGAAATCTGTAATGTGAGGGCAGAGGGCTCAGTGGGCTCTTGTCTGAGAAGTCAGGTCATTCTGTGTTAGTTGCATTGATGAAAAAAAAATCCTTTAAAGGGTTTAAGTTTTCACGCTGCTGAAGTCAATACTTTGTCTGCTGGGTGCAGCGGCCTTTTATCTTCTCTCTCTTCCTGGTTTCTATCCGTCTTCGTCTGTGTTGTGCTAATTCCTTAACCTTTCTCTCTGTGCTTCTGGTATCTCTGTCTAGCTCTTCTCATTTATATTTCTCTCCCTTATTTTCACCTACTGTCCCTCTGCTGAGGGGCATCAATACCAGTCCAGAGTGGAAAATATATTACACCAGAGACAGAGATGAAAATACCAACCTGACAATCAATTGGCGTTCGGACTGTGTCCCGACTCATAATCTATCTCCATTGTTGATTTCATCTCCTATTTGCAGAAATGTTCTTCAGCAGCATATTGCACTTGTCTCAATCAATGACTCACATTCCTTTTTCCCCCCGTCTTCCTGTTCACCTTAACAACTCACGCTCGATGCACGAAATATAATATCGACACTCGACAAGCAATGCCCACGGAGGGCGGTTTGTCGCGTGCGCATGGTGACCGTCACGCCGTTTACTCGCGAAGAAAGAAAGGAGAACGAGCTCCTCGGCACGTGGAGACCGCTTCACGGCGTGCGGAGAGACAGACCCTTTGTGAAGCGCTGCGATTTCTGAATTGAGGTCATTTCTATGATTTGTGAAAAGTATGAAATGCAGTGACACGTACACGGTGGGTGGTAAATTCACGCTCTGTGCTCAGAACATCAGCGGCTCAATGAAGAGAAGTTTTACCTCTCACATGTTATTTGTCTCTGCACGGATCGAACCCAAGCAATTTCCACTTCAAGGTTGCATCAACAATGGCAGACATATCAAGTGCTCACTTCATTTTCTGCCATCTGTGGACACTTTTAAAGCAATACCCTTAAGCAGGGAATGAAAGGGAACTATTTGCTGGTTATAATAGTATGAACAACGCAGACATTAGCTGTTTAATTGTTTCAATGATTTGAGAGTGAGCATAAGTCCAAGAAAAAAAAGAGCAGTTTTAACAATTATTTAACAATTTATGTATTATTTTTATTTGTATAGAAGTCTATGCTTCATGTCTTAAAGCTGCATTCTCTCTCCTGACCACCAGGGGGTGACTCCTCTGGTTGTATAGAAGTCTATGCTTCATGTCTTAAAGCTGCATTCTCTCTCCTGGCCGCCAGGGGTGACTCCTCTGGTTGTATAGAAGTATATGGTTCATGTGTTAAAGCTGCATTCTCTCTCCTGGCCGCCAGGGGTGACTCCTCTGGTTGTATAGAAGTATATGCTTCATGTCTTAAAGCTGCATTCTCTCTCCTGGCCGCCAGGGGGTGACTCCTCTGGTTGTATAGAAGTCTATGCTTCATGTGTTAAAGCTGCATTCTCTCTACTGTCCATAAGAGGGCGACTCCTCTGGTTGTCTATCTAAACATGTCTTATTAAGCGTTCTGTGGTACTTAGCTTACTTCTGCTAGCATAGTTACCAAGATGGGTACAATTTTCTGATACAAAGTCTTCTGCCTGGAAAAATCCAATTATATGCGATGCAGATCTCCCCACTAAGATGATGAGAATGTGCTGACACGTCTGAACAGCTAGGTTGTGATATTGCTGCACACACTTTCTATATAGATTCAGGGAACTGAAAAGTAAACAACTTAACCCCATTGCTAGCCTAACTTGCTATTGTCTTTCCTCTGATATTTCCTCCTGAACATATGTTCCTGGGAGCTATCTTTAACAGGGTGTGCTGTGTGAGCCCCCCTGAGGGGTACAACAAACTAGCAGCCCTCTGACCTCCAGTTAGAATGAGGACCCTCCATCTCTGGACAATTTGCCCTCTGTAGCTCTCTTCTGTCACTTAAATGCCTAATGGATCCCATTCCCCCAGATGCAAGCAAATTAGGGGGCCTAATACAACAAAGTGGCCGGGCTTTTGGTGTTTTGGGCATAACAGATTGTTTCCAAAGCAGTGGAAGGGGCCACGCTCATGGTGAGGATGCTCATCAATCATCATTTTACAGTCTTTAAATGGGAGTTCGCCTCCCTCAGGGGTTTTAGGATTGAACTGCCACAGATATAAAGGGCAGGCCTACTGCATGTTTTCCAGTCTAAGCAGTTTCTAAAGTAACTCTGTGCTCAACCCGCCCTCAGCATTTAGATGGGGACGACTGACGGTGTGCATGAATGTTTCAGGAAACTCCACCATGAAATTGCTAAACGGGTCGTAGCTCAGTATAAATGATAGTTCCTTAAGACGCAATTCCCCCGCTGACAGATGACAGACACTCATCTGTAAGAGCCGGCATTAGGCTACTCTGTAAATACGAGGGGAAATACTGGGAAGAAGGAAGAGAAAATGACTATTGTTGCCTCTCTTTATCAAACCACCATTATATGTAATTTCCTCCATCTCCAGCCTCCGTGCTAAACATTGAAGCAAAATCAGAAATGCAGTATTCCAATCAACTCAGGCCCTTTTACAGCTGATTACTGGACTCTGCTTCCATTCGAAATGCATGTTTAAAATTACACTGACTGCAATGTTTTGCTTGGATAACAAAATGATTGATACACAGAACATACAGCTAGCCTGGCTCTGTGCAAAGGTAACAACATCTGCCTAGCAACAGCGCTAAATCTTTAGCAGATTTAGTTTTAACCAGGCAAGCTCCATCCAAATATTTCTCGTCTTTATGCTAAGCTCAGCTAACTGGCGGCTGGCTGTAGCTTCATGTTAAACAGAGATACATAAGAGTGGTAATTTCTCATTTTTCTCTTCCAACTCTGCAATTAAAAGAATAGATGTTTTTCCCAAATTCAACAATTCTTTAAACAGCAACTGCACGTCCAAACATCCCAACCTTCCAACACATTTCTTCTTTACACATAGACTTTGGATACGATGTTAATCTGTTGATCTCTATTCAAGTACTAGTTTAATCACAGCACTTTAAGGGAAAAGATTTCTGCATTTTAATAGTTTATGCATGGAAGAGGCTCTGGTGACCTTGTACTCTGAACCTGAAACAGTACTTCAGTGTGGTTACATCTTTAATAATAACTGTGATATGTTCCCTCTCTCCTGTGAAAGACTAATTTTCCAATAATGAATTCTATGTTTGTTTTGTGTTTAACATTGGCAAAAACAGGGCAGGCTTATGCACATTATTCACTAATCTTCATCTTGACAGGATAATGCCAGATTTAGGCAGTCTGGGTCTATCCACCCTCTTAGAGGAAAAGCCACAACAGCAGTGATTTCCAACAAGATCCTTGTTAAGTGACAGCTTGTTGTGCGCCTCTGAATACAGAAGTGACAAAAAAAACGATTAAAAACAGCATCCAGTGCATTGCACTCACAACGTTGTCATCTATGTGCTGCATCTGTTCGCCTCCTAAAGACGCCGTCTCAAACTTCAACTGAAGTTACTTTTCCTGAAAGAAAGAAACATTTTCCCAACTTCAATTTGTGTTGCCACTAGCAATTTTATAGTAGAATGAGCTCTTTTGTGAACATAAAAAGCAATCATCATTTCATATTTTTGAAATTCTGCACACCCTCCTCGTGTGGATTGAAGACGTGTGTGTGATCAGGCATTGTTGGGCACATGTTGGCGCTTTGTAAAGGAGGTTTTTATTTCAAACCCGGTTGAAACGATCCATTACAAAGCATACATTGGGGCGAAAGAGCCAGCGTTATTCAGAGGAGAGGATGTCAATCAGGACAGGCCGGGCTCATTAGGTCAGCAGATTCTGAGCCACAGGGGGAACGGCTATTCAAATCCCCCCAAAAAATATGCAGAGACAGTGAAAACACCTTGACCATGAATATCCATCGCCTCACGGCGCCTGAGACGCACTGACGCTAATGAGGAGGCGCTTTGGCCCGCAGTAAATAAGAAGAGCAGCCCCACTTCTTAGTATATACTTGAACTACAAAGTATACATTCGGAGGACTTTATGCTACTGCTAACTGCCATTTTGTACCGATTTTAAAAGTGTACTACTGCAGAGTTAGTTTGTGTGTGCAGTAAACCTGCAGTAACATGTGCAACATGCACATATATGCACAGTGAATATTTAATAGCCCTTCTAGTGCTCTGTTTCTGGGTTATTGTGAACTTGCAAGCACTCACTGCTGGTTTGCAATCAGCTTTCTATTTAAAGTCTGCATATGCAACGTGACGTTGTGTGACGCAGCGGCTCGGAGCCAAAGACACATTTCCCTGCAGCACAATTAAAACGATCTTATCTTATATCTCAGTGAGAACACTTGAAGAAACATATAGAGCACTCGTAGACAACTTGCGCGTGTGTGTTGTGCGATAAGGTGAACGTGTAATTATACTAGTGTACGTCGCAAATATGTTTCAAATAAGCTCATTAAAATAAAATCACATCTAATAAAATAAACAGTGGACAGAAAAAAAGTATGCTATTTTGTTCTGCTTTGCAGCACATCATATTCAAACATACATTCTTATTTATTTAAGCCATATTTGTCATGGCACGAATACATAAAAAATCCAGTAAATCCAGTACATAGACATGCTTTCTGATCTGGTTTATTCCTCAGTAAACTCAACATCTCTCTGCATCCCTCGTGTGCATGTGCGTCCTTGTTGTTCCGTTAGCAAGGCGCTACATAGCAAGGTAATGTCTGGCAGCCATCTAAACAGTGGGAGCTGGACTCCAGCCGGTTCCCTCCAGCTCTGCCTGTAGAAAATGTGTCCTTCACTGATCCCTCCATCTCTTTCATCCTCCAACACGTTCTCTCCCCTCATCTCGCTTACACTTTCTCTCACCCGCTGTCTTTTCTGCCTCTCTCCGCTCGGCGTCGGCCCTCCCTGCTCAGCGTATCTGGGCTGCGTTCAGGAACCAGCCAGTCGCAGTGAGCACCGGGGTGGGAGGCAGGACCGTAAACTCTGACTGTGTGCCAGCGCTGTTATTTTCTTCATCACAGAACCCGCCTTGACACAAATAATGGAATGCACTGGCAGTCTTTCAGAAAGACAGCGAGGGGAAAGTGGGCCACTGCCAACCCTAGGCTATGCAAATCCGTCTGAGTTTAGAAATCTAATGATCAGACCCAACCCAAGTGCTTTCCATCCTCGCTTTTTTTCCTCTCATTTCCTCATTCCTCTTCCGCCATTTTTTGTCCCCCCCCTCCCAGCTCTGTTACTGGCTCTGCCATCTGGTGCCGGTGCCCAGGAGATGGACTCGGCTCTGGTTTGCAACCAGGGGGCTTAGAGTGGGAGCCTGGCTCCACGGCTGCTGATGCTAGAATAATCTCTGCTGCGCCGCTGCGGCTCTTCTCGCCTCTGATGGGCACCGTGACCACTCGAGCATGTGCCTGCAATTAAGCGCCGTGTTAAGTAAAAACTGCATTGAGTAGAACAAAACAAATTGAGCAACGGCGGGAGCTCAGAACGCCAATAAATCTATGTTGAAATTTTGGAAAACTGGAAATGTCAAATCAATAATACAGCTTTTCGACTTTTGCAACCTTAAGAATTCGTGATGAGGAGTTGAAACGATTTTTCAAGGGAAAAACTAAAGAAGAACTATTTGAAAAGTGACACAATTCTTACTTTTCTGCTTTGGGAATGCGTTCATTAGAAGGTACTAATCTCGTTCCGTCTTTCCAGCGGGGGCTCCTTCCCCGTTTGTCGCCGGATCATTAACGCCTCACCGTCTGATCACCGGCTATGATTATCTCTAAGAAGTGCTGTCAGGAGCTGATGTGAGCAGCGGCAGGAGAGGAACACTTTTAGGCATCTGTTTTCACTTTTAGCCACAGGTCTGACCATTAAGAGCTCAGCTGAGTGCTGCTATTTTTACCGCTATCCATACGGTGCACTTACTGTCAACTGCAGCTGAATGAGGGGGGAAATTAATCCAAAACTGCAAGTAAACAGGCCACTTATATATTTTGTACACCAAGTGTATTTCTCCGTATCCTGAAGAAATATAATGACATTTTGGAACTTTTGCACTTAGTTGCCCTCTTACAGATGAAAAGATGGATACCACTCTGTAAGCCAGGAGAGGATCAGCGTCAAGACAGAGTCCATTTAAAGAGCATTGTTTGCTTCACAAAGTCAAAAATCAGAGTGAAATCGTTGGTCTGCTCTTCCAAACCCACGATGCCACTGTGGCCCGACTGAGTCTGAGCTCAGCTCCAGACGGGGGGAGAGCTCTAAAGCCTCAGAGAAACACGCTTCTCACTTCTCTAAAGGCCCAAATGAACAAACCAGTGGGTCAGTTGAACATGTCGCTACCACTGCTCTGAGCTCAATGCACTTGGGATCTGGTTCAGTTCAAATCTCTTTGTGGCGCTTATGGAGAACACAGTTGACACTGTTGGACCGACCCTGCCAGGAGAAGTAGATTTCTCTCAAAAGGACGCGAGACCTTCTGTGTCTTTCTGTCTGATACAGGAGCCAAATAACCTTGGACTGGGCCTTGGTGCTTTTAGCTCCTTTACTGGATGTATCATACCATGTACTTTCATTGAATAGTGAGCATATTTGCAAAAGACGAGATGACCCTGTGATGAATATATAAATGTGAATGGAGTCTCTAGTGGAAGGATTAGAAGAAATATACAAAGCATTCAATGCAAAGGAAACATAGGTTTATAATATCTCACTGTGGGGACAGGATTTTATTTGGGAGCATTTCTGAGCCGAGAGAGAGGAACACTTCATCATGATGCCAATATCTGATCACACACGACCAGGCAAATCCACATGGTTTGATATGTGACATGTAACCACAATATGTGAGTCATTACTGGTTCATCTCTGGGGGCTCAGATGTAGAGGATGGAAGGTTAGGGCGGTCCAGGAGCCTCAGGGGGGGGGGAGGAAGGGAGAGAGAGGGAGGGAGAGAGAGAGAGAAAGGAGGGAGAGGGAGGGAGAGAGAGAGGGAGATGGAGGGAGAGAGAGGGAAAGAGAGAGAGGGAGAGAGAGACAGACGAGAGAGAGGCGGAGAGAGAGGGAGGGAGAGAGAGACAGACGAGAGAGAGAGGGAGAGTGGGAGAGAGAGAGGGGGGGAGGGAGATGGAGAAAGAGGAGAGGGAGAGAGAGAGGGAAAGAGATAGAGATGGAGAGAGAGAAGAGAGGGAGAAAGAGAGGTGGAGAAAGAGAGGAGAGAATGGGAAAGAGAGAGAGAGGGAGAGAGATTGAGAGAGAGAGAGGAAGAGATAGAGAGAGGAAGAGAGAGGGGGAGAGAGGGAGAGAGAGGAGAGGGAGAGGGAGAGAAAGGAGCGAGAGGGAGAGAAAGACAGAGGAGAGAGAGAGAGGGAGGGAGATGGAGGGAGAGAGAGGGAAAGAGAGAGAGAACGAGGGAGAGAGAGAGAGGAGAGGGAGAGAAAGGAGAGAGAGAGGGAAAGAGAGAAAGAGAGGGGAGAGCAACCATGTTCTGAACCAAGACAGCTTTTATTCTGTGTTTTTGATCAGCCCTCAGGCTAGACAGGTACCTGAGTGTGTGTGTGTGTGTGTGTGTGTGTGTGTGTGTGTGTGTGTGTGTGTGTGTGTGTGTGTGTCTGTGTTCAGATCCTCATCTGTGTCTTTAAGCTCCTCCTGTGTGCGTTAGTATGCAGCTTGTAAAACCCGCTGTGTGTGTGTGTGTGTGTGTGTGTGTGTGTGTGTGTGTGTGTGTGTGTGTGTGTGTGTGTGTGACTCCTGAAGCCGGGCGGCCGTGGCCAGCCTGCCGCCTGCAGGTGTGTGAGCTCTCGCCCGCCGGTAGCCGTCTGCGAGCTGCGCGTTGCGTTCCTGCCGTCTGGCCTCAGCTGGGTCAGACTGCTGTCACGGACACGAGCCCATGAACGCGCCCGGGTCAAAGGTCAAAGGTCGAGGCCTGCTGCTGCTGCCCAGATGACAGGCGCGTCTTTTTATGGAACTAAAGGCCGTTTGAGACATCCATAAATTGCTGCAGTGCTTTATGAACACAATTATATGCAACATCGTGTTATATATTAACACAGCAATCTAGGCAGCTAGCGGCCCGAGCAGGACATCAGTTCTCACAGCTAAACCCCCTCATTGTTTTGTCTTGAGAGAATGAGCTTCTAAACCACCAGGGACAAAGACAGGAGCCGTTAATGGCTGCTAGACTCCCCAAGCTGCTCTGAAATGGACGAAATATGAAGCCTACTTTATTGGTTCAGCAGTTACTTAAAAAAAAAAAACTTTTAGAATAGAAGCGTGGTTGGGCTCAGCTGCAGAGGGAACTGAGTGAAGGAGGGATAAGAGAGGTCTAATCAGCCTCAGCTGGAGGCCATCTTGGAACTGTGTGTTCCCATTAAAGACTCCAGGCATGATGGAGGAGCGGTTGGTGGGAGTCAGTCTGCCACAGGGTGCATCCCAAGTCTCTAAATTGCATCCCCGTTTCCCTCACTTGCACCCTTTCCTTGCGTCCTTTACTTGCGTTTTAGCCCCTCCCACCAGGGATGCATGTTTTCAGTTGATTTAATGGTGTTAAACTACTTCGTATATTAATAAAGACACAGTTATCATGAGTGTCAGAGTGGAGATGTTTTCTCTGTCGTCTGTTACCGTTTAATAAACTGCATTGAGTATTTATACACAGTGTGTGGTACTTATACACAGTGTGTGGTATTTATACTGTGTTCTGTGTCCTGCTTATACGCGCAGAAATGATTTCTAATGGCGGAATGAGTCTTATTTATTAATTATTCATGTCGGTATGTTTCGAAATTCTGAATGTGACATCTTTAGAAAATAACCCACGATATAAATATAGTTTCTCTTCATTACGTGTTGTAAAAAGTGTTTCCTCTCTCCAGCTAATAAAAGTTATTGAGGGAAACAACAGATCAAATCTTTGAAGACAGTTGTTTGTGGTCCTTTTGTTGTTCAGACCTATAATGGACATATTTTAACCAGATGGTGAATAAGAAAACAGATATAATATATAGATTGAGTTTAACCCCTTGAAAACTGCGGAACTAATATTGGCTCTAGACCTCTTTTTCCCTGTGATTGAGTCGTCGTTGGAACCCCCAAATTAATACTTGTGTTTATTGTATATATTTGTTCAGCAAAGTCTTGGGAAAAAAATGTATGTCTGCAAAAAAATCACTTTAAAAAGATGTTTTGATCATTACTATAAACATCAAAAAGGACTCCTTGAGAGTTCCAGAGTTTTTAAAACAGTATTGTAAACATCCCACATACTAATAAGACACCTTTTTGGAAAGAGTAGGACCTAAAGAATCAGAATGCGAATGACGAATATTACAATAAAACGAAGCATTGGCATGTTAGGAAGGAGTTTCAGTCAAAAAACGGTGTCGTTTGGTAAAAAAATACTTATTTTATGGCAAAACATTGGCCGATTTGGGCATGCTGGGTATCGAAATGTTCATCAGCTTCCGCACTTGCTGTATGAAGAGATTATAACATGTTGTGCTACATCTTGTGCATTTGTGTTCATTTTAACATGAAGTAATATCACATCTACGTTTATTGTTTGTTATTATTCTCGTTGCGGGCCACCGTAGGGCAGTGGTCGCCAACCCGTAGATCGCAATCTACCGGTCGATCTCAGAGACTTTCCCGGTCGCTCTCCAAAATAAAATAAAAATAAATTCTAGGGGCTGCCCATGCGTGTGCTGTCCAGGCGTGTGCTGTCCAGGCGTGTGCTGTCCAGGCGTGTGCTGTCCAGGCGTGTGCTGTCCACTCTGCCGCTCTGGGTGCATCCCAAGTCTCTAAATTGTCGTTGCTTCCCCAAAGCTCTTATTCTGCTCTGAGGAACGAGGAGGGAAATCGGAGGAGTCATGATCGAGGAGCCCCGAGCGCAGGCTTCCAGGAAGTCTTTTTTTCTTTGTAAATATGTTTTATTTCACAGTTTTTATCCCACCTGGGAAGATGATTCACATATGTCTGAGGGCAATGACAGATTGAAATGTAAAACCTCATTCCAGACCCCACCCACCCGACCAAGGGGCTGCTCACTATGGGACGGATGGGGGTCCACATTAGTCTTTGTCGAGAGGTTCTTGTAAGGAGTCGTCGTAGTCTAGGAAAGGTCTCCATACCGGGAAGCTCTGAGAGTATATTACATTTTTCCAGGAAGCGTTTTAACGCTGGACACGCCCCCTCACTGTTCATCTGTTATGTGATTGGACGCTGCATCTGATGGACTGATCGCTGGCGCTTCATACCAGAAACGATCACAGATTAAGTTAACCACAGACCTTATTTTTGGATTCAAACCAAAAACATATTCATAAAACACATTGACTTCAAGATGAGAGAACCAGAAGTGTAAAACTGCTGACTCATTGTGGATTTGGGACTCATTCCTCCACTCTCCTTTTTGCTCCGTTTTGGGCCTCCAACAGGCCTGAATGACTTATCTCCTTTCTTCAGCCTTTTCACTGTAAATAGTGACCTACTGTTAGCTTGAAAAACACTAAATCATCCTCAAATAGAACTGAGGAGTCAAGTGTTGTTTTTGTATTGCTTTTTTGCTTAGCGGCCATGGTTTGCGGACAACAGCTTTGTGAGGGGATAACAAAAGCAACACAGCAACACATGTGGTCCATCTCTTGTGATGCAGCTGCAGAAGGTAAGAGCTTAAGTAACCGAGTCATGCTGGGCCGGACGTACTGGGGATGGACACAGAGCCATCAACACAACAGGAGGCGCAGCCTGGACCGCAGTTGATCCTTTTCTGGCTGTTGTTCTGTGTGAAAACACTCACACTCCTGTGGCTTGTAAATAAGACTCAAAGTATAAATGCAGACCAATGAAATGTTACAATTACAAATTATTTTTCGGCATTTAATACTTTTTGCATGTTTAATGATTCTGAACACCAACTTTAAGTTTAACTGTAATTGTTTAGTACAAGTTAGAATGTTTAAAATATTTAAGTAGCTCTCATCCATGTGTTTGTGTGAATTAAATCGATATGTGTAATGGGAATATGGGGTAGCTGTAGAGCAGGGGTGTCAAACTCATTTTAGTGAAGGGGCCACATGCTGCCCATTTTGATCTCAAGTGGGCCGGACCAGTAAAGTCACAGCATATTAACGCATACATAATGATAATATTTCTCTATGTTTAAATCATTGGTGAAGGTTTTTGGATGATGAACCCTATTTTAAGATCTTCTACAATAAACTAGAAACATAAAGACCAAAAATTCAGACATCAGCCCACTGTTTACCTGCCTGGGCTCTTCTGCGGATTCCCTCCCAGCAATATCTCTAGTAATGTCAGTGGTCTAATGTATTGTGACTCTGGGTCAATGGCTACCATGCCTGTTTGTCAATCTGTAGATCAGTGGTTCAAGACCCAGCACAGCTTTTTTTTTTTTTTTGCAATTTGAACAATTATCCCGCGGGCCAGACTGGACCCCCTGGCGGGCCGGATCCGGCGTTTAGACGTTTAGTGTTTTTAAGCTCACAGTACCTAACTGTACGTAAGGCTGAAGAAAAGAGACAGATTAGTCATTCAGAGGTTGGTGGAGACCCAACATGGAGCTAAAATGAGAGAATAAAGTGCTGCAGGAGTTAGCCCTAAAATCCACAATGAGTCAGCATTGTTTTCGGTTAACCTTAAGTGAGGTCGGTGGTTAACTTAGACGGAAGCGATATTAACGTGTTTGTTCCATGGTATAAACTAGACTTTTGATGTTTGCTAACATGTTTGCAGCTTCATAACATCATTAGTTTTTTTTAGCTTGTTGCAAGTTGAAACAACATAAATATCTCTGTATGTGATATTTAGTCAGAACTCAGATGAGACTTGATGTTTTTAGTGGCAAAGATCTATGAATTTGTTAATAACTGTATCTTGACCAACCAACAGTTTTTCAAATAGTGTTTAGTGTAATGAGCTACTGTATCTTTTAATCGTGTTTTATTGGTGTTTTACAGTGTACATCATCTTTATATCACTAGATAATAAATCATCCCACAATATAAGACTGAAAACTAAGGTTAAAGCAAAGACATCTTAATAATAAGGTATCTATAATTCAGTGATGCTTTAACCAACTAAACAATGTTTCGGGGCGTATGACTGCATTTGGTGGCAGCTTTACCAAAATTGTCAATTTTTCTAATGAAAATTAGTTGAGAGAACATTTCAGCTGCAGTTGCTGGAGTTTCTAGAGGCTGGCACTAATCCAAAATGATTAATCAGTTTTATCTTCTCACTGTCAAACCATTGGCTGTAATGGCTGCTTGTGGTGATATTTATAATGAATGCTGTTGGACATCCGAAGGCTGAAGGGATCTATTCGGTCCACACAGCTTTTAAATCTGTCTCCCCGTTTCACTCCGCTCTCTCTCAATTATGAAATTGTATGTGTGTATTTGAGGTAGATTTTGCATCCAGCTTATCAATACATCATATTTACGGCTCAGGCGGTTTTGCCTAGATGCATTTTGATGAAATGGAATTGCTAAAGAAGTCAATCGTGCGTGGTCGATTTACTTGACGGACACGAGCTGTCTGCCATTTTATCCGCAGGACTGTATTTTAAACTTTGGGTGCTCGGAAAAAGATGTTTGGAAGTGCAGCACACAATTACTGAAGCTGCGAGCAAATTTCCTCACAATCAGCTTTCGAATTCTGGCAATTTGACACGTCTGGGCTGGCACATCTCCCTGATGAATGGAAAGGATCTCACCATACAGTACGGAGCGGGAAGGCTTCACTTACTATTCTGATTATTAGAGCGCTGTTGATCAAATTTACGACTGTAATTTCGTCTGGACATGCTTGTGTTTCCCATTTACATATGGTTTATAGAGCTGTGATCCCATTTGCATAATAGAAGCGCAAAGTGATCTGCTGATGAAAGCAGAAGGAAGGGCTCTCAGTAAACTTTTTATGAGCTGCTGTTAAAAGAGAAGAAAGCAAATACCACACTACACTATGCACATGTCTCTTTTTCCTTCCTTTCACTTCCACACACACACACACACACACACACACACACACACACACACACACGATGGCAAAACAGTCCCCGTGAGCAAACAGTGAGCGTCAATATCTTTCAAATGCCAGAGAAAACAAGTAAGCGTCTGAAAAATACAAAACACACAAAGACAAAAACACTGCGGTTCATCTCTGGCGAATGAATAAATAACATTACAAAACAATATTCAGCTCCGGGAATGTGTTTCTGTTACACGTTAAATTCAAGAATAATTCATCAAATTTAGCGTTTTAGCATATTCATAACCAGCATTCAAATATTCATAAAGGTAGCTGTTGGCGCATTATCACCGGCGAGGAGGATTATGCTGCATGTGCGTGTGCTTGTGAGTGAGTGTGCACCTCTGTGTCTGTCCACAGATAATCTCATATTCTGCTGCAGAAAAACGGCCCAATATTTTGTGTGGCCCGTCATGGCTGCATGCTGAAGGACCTCTCGTGGTTGCCGTGACTCACAGTGTGTCAAAACACCTCCCATTGCCTGTGTTATACTGCCATTAACTGCCTGCTGACTCCTCACTCACCACGCTTCACCGGCCCCCCACCAGTAGGGGGCACTAGTGGTGACACTGCTGAGCACATTGCTGCTACACGGGCAGACAGTCAATTGAGTTTAATTGAGTTTTTGGCAAGATTTAGTTTTGCATTCATCTTTTTCATGAATTTGAATGAAGCGCATTAGCGTCTATAAGAGGGGTTGGCGAGGTTGTCTTCAAACACAAGATACAGAGGTGCTTGTGGCGGACGAACCTCGTGGAGATCTGCACTCTGCTGAGAGCATCTTTATCATACTTTGTGTTTTGCTACTGAGGAAAGTTTGCTGGTGTGTCAGTAAAATAGTTTTTTATCACTGACCCATTGATTGAGCCTGAGATGATGCATCTAATAGGTAGTAATACGTGGGACTATAATCCCACTACACCCATTACACTAAGAAATACCAGACGTTCGACACACAAAGTTGTGTCAGTTTTTCCTTAATTCAGCTGTTGTTTCTGATCTCCAATATCTCCTACAACTGCCATAGAAACATTTTATGAACTAAAATCACCAGGGCAAATTCACTTTGCTGAAGATGACGAAGATATATATTTTTGTTTAAGTTTGTCGTAAGTGTATAATGCAACGCACTCATGGGCATGTTGTTTTAAGATGGACTTTAAAAAATGTGAACATATGCTTTTATTCAGTTTGTGTGATACAATGCAATACTACAGTAAGAAAATATTCCTCAAACAACCTTGTCAAGAGATACCATAAAGTCTGGTTTCTTTTTTTAATAAATCCAAAATATCTGATTGCTAGAGTGTGGTGAATTTCTAGGTTCACACCTGAATGCTACATGCTACTGTCCTTGTACTCTTTTAATTGTATAGTCATATACAAAGTCTATAGCCTTAGCATTAAATAATTGGAGGGGAACTCAAATGATTTTACACTAGTTTTGGGGAGTACTACTACATACTATGTGTGAATACGTTGTACAGAGTTTATTGCACTTCCAGAAAGAGCTGCGCAAAATCTGCTCATTTGACCCATCATTATTCACCCATTCATACACTGATGGGAGGAGCTACCATGCAAGCTGCCACCTGCCCATCAGGACTAACTAACATTCATACAAAAATACATAATTGCAGATGCAATATGGGGTTAGGTGACTCGCCCAAGGACACATAACCAGTGATCCTCTGACTGAAGGACAAGCACACAGCCACAGTCGCTCCAAGCACCTCTGCCGTTGTAGAGAGACAACACAGCTGCCAGAAAACAAAGATGGCGTACGTTTCCGCAACCCACGGAATACACTGAACGTGAATCAGGAATATTGTCATATCATCCTGGAATCTCACATGCAGAAACACACGTCACATGACTTGGAACTATTGGTTAGGTTTAGGCAACAAAACTACTTTCTTAAAATTTGGGACCTGGATATTAAAAATAATTTAACAATTTAGTACAAAAATAGTATTCAGCAGTATGGGATTCTTTTAGTGGCTTCAAGTTTTCAGAATTGTTTGAAAAAATACAAAGTAACGTAACAATGTGACAACCATACCATAACTATCTTTAAATAAATAAATAACAACCAACCTTACTGGACTTTCTTAAAGTGTAAAGTCAACATTAAACTCCTCCATCCTCCATGAGCGGACTTCTCTCATGATTTATAATAAGAATATTATACCATGTGAATGTTAGCAATACACACTTGATATAATACATCTCTTTCTCTGAATGTTGCCACTGGCTCTGACTGATAATTGTGGGTTGAAACTTTCGGAGCCAATGGAGGAAGGTTATGCAACTGCAGCAGGTGATCTCCTCCTGCATTGATCTACTTTATAATTGGTTGCACAACATCTTATTAAAGGGCTCTGGTGGGAGGAAGCCACGCCATTTACATCCTCTGCCTTCCACGAGAGTTTCCTTTTGACATAGCGGAATGAATGGACAAATTATAAAGGATACTTTCCTCTTGGATGCACATGATTAGGAGCTGCGGCGGCAAAAAGGAGTGTGTGCAAATGACAAATGAAGACTTTACACATCGACTGGGCCTGGTTTGATGTCGCTGTGACGTATATCTCTGTGGGGCCGAGCTGCATGTACATCAGAATCATGACATCTCGTCTCACTCCTCTGCTTTCTCTCTCTCTCTCTCTCTCTCTCTCTCTCTCTCTCTCTCTCTCTCTCTCTCTCTCTCTCTCTCTCTCTCTCTCTCTCTCTCTCTCTCTCTCTCCAGGCTTACTGGTTGTCCAGGACCATCCATCTGCACCAGTGATCAGGTGGTTTCAAACCATGGCTTTGACAAGCAGGTGTGGCTCCTTTTGAAAGGTACTTTTCTGCAGTGTTGGAGATGGGAGCAGGTTGATCTATGGATGTGTGTGTGTGTGTGTGTGTGTGTGTGTGTGTGTGTGTGTATGTGTGTGTTATTGACACTTGTGCCCTTCCCTGCAGAGCTCTGGGTCCAGACTGTCTGTTGTCTCTCAAGCGTGCCGTAGCCTGCCAACTGCAGCGTGTCAGGTCACATGTTCTGACCCTCCCGCAACACGTGATTAGAAATGACAGGCTGATGCCTTCATGTCACTTTACGTTTTATTTTTTATTTCAGCATTCCTCGTGTCTAACATGGACAATGAATGGATGTGGGAAATATCTGGTAATATGGGAGTTTAGTTGAGCCAAGTTATGAACGGAAATGTATTTTCTCACTTACTTGAAAATAGAAAGAAGAATTATTAGTTAGACCTTTACAAAATAGTTCAAAATGAGCTCCTCGTCAACCAACTACAATCCTCCTTTTACATAAATGCTTGAGTAATAATAATATAATAAATACGACATTCAGTACAGTATTTTTTCCTTTTATATACGTGAGTAACATTTTCAAAGTAGTAACATGGTAGTATTTCCACTGTGTGGTATTAGTGCTCCGTCCTCCACCACTGATCATGTTTGATTTTATAACTGTAGTTTGTAAAGTTGTGAGTCTTTTTCATATTAAACAGACAAATAACTGCTAGTTAGGCAATATGTATAGGTAACTAAGATATATTGTATTATATTACACTGTACAAGGATATAGCATCAGTGTAAAATAATAAATACACTAGACAATGCATTCATTATTCCTCCATCTTCCTTCATTGATCCGTCTGTAAGTCTGAACTCTTCACACACACTAAATACTTTCACCATTAGCACAGAGAGCTTCTGATGAAAGCAGATCGAAGCTAAATAACCTCCGATAATTATATTTCTCAGGATTTTATTCTTTTCCTTGAGCTTCTCAGCAATGTAGAACTGGGTCGCATACAGTCAGCTGCACGCTGGTTTAGTCTTGATGTGGGTTGAGGAGACACTCCAGAGTTAGCCGACCCAGGTAATAAAGGTATTCTAGCATAATTGCTCACTTTACGGTTCTCCTGGCCAGCCTGGCCTTGTTAATACCAAAGAAATTGTCCCGATGAAACATATTCACAGCATGTTCCCTGGACGATTCTCCAAGATAACGAGAGCTCCGTGTGATTGGACGCAGTGATGCTAGCTGGAGGACGTCTGGTTCGGTCTCTTCACATTCCCGTGTGCTGGGATGGTTTGTTTTTCCTCCATGGGAGCGGGGGAGCGGTTCAAAGCCCGGGTTTCTGACAGATGGTAGGGGCCAGAGCCAGCGTAGGCCTGAGCGAGAGGCCGGATACAAGGTGGGCCCGAGTGAGACACAAACCACACACAGATAATCTGGCACGCCATCAAACCTCTTGGCGGCTCTCCGAGGGTAACAATTACTGAACCGAGGTGTTGTAGAGCGGGCGCTTTGAAAATGAAATGAGTTTTTCTCTCCACAAACTACGATCAGTACAGAGATCCTGATTACCTTTCAAACGGGTGCGTGGTTCCCTTTGTTCCTAATCCAGCCAGAAGAAGAAAAACAGCGGATTAGGCGGAAAGACGGACAGACAGAGGAAGCTCTGCGTTGTGTTGAACTTTTACTCAAATAACAACAGTTTACTGGCTTCAAGAGCTGAAGCAAAGACACAAAGTCCAGTGAAACACCATAACGGGCTGAGTGTGGTGAGGCTCCCGGGGGCCTGTTAGCCCGAGACAAAAGACGGCGCTGAGTCCTTCACACTTGCAGGCGAGAGGTGCCAATTCCTCTGTCCGCCCCTTGTGGGTTTGCTTCTCTGAGTGCTCTGTTCTCTCTTAGCTACTGATCTATACGTCCCGTCCTCCTTTGCTCTGGTGGGCTTGTCACCGAGCCTGTGGGGAAATGGGAAGAAATGGCACGGTTCCCCTCAGCAGCTGTGGCCCCGCATCAGCTGCTGCCGGGCGTCTGTTTTAGTGGGAGCTGATATTACCCACGAGGAGCGGCGGTAACGTTTGCACCTGTGAGGGGAAGCGAGAGCGACGACCAGGTGACAACAGACAAACGGCTCTGGTCCCGTTGAGCATTTCAATCTGTCTCCACTAATCGAATCACACGATGACATCATGTGATCAACCGACATGTGATCTACCCACATGTGATCTACCCACATGCACTGATTGGCATTGGGATCCAATTTGTAAACTGTGTTCTGCACACAGGGACCATTATTTTTGAATATGACTTTTCCTTTATCCTTTATTTATCTATTATTATTAATTTTGGATATTGGATATTTAAAAGGCCAGTGTGATGACCTTCTATAACGCCGGTGCTTGGTTTGTCCATTCTGGGCTCCTGTAGAAATATGGCGGCCGGCTCCATGAAGTGGACCCACTAGTTAGTCACTGTACACACTTCTCTTTCACTGTAATTGCACTTTCTTTATTGTTTCATTTTCTTACATTTAATATGCTCTGCTGTTCTATTTTGTTTTAGTATTTTTCATACCTAATATTTTTGTGTCTTCTATGTAACATTTCCCTTTGGGGATGAATAAAGTATCTATCTATCTATCTATCTATCTATCTATCTATCTATCTATCTATCTATCTATCTATCTATCTATCTATCTATCTATCTATCCATTCATCCATCCATAAACTGCACATTCAAAGGTAATGAAAACACAACCATTCACATTTTTAGGTGATTATACATCAAAGAAAACATACTCGTAAATATGATCTTCCATTTTTGTCAATAGATCCCCCTAAATGCTCCAAACGGCTCCTAATCAATAATAATGGATTAACTCAAATATAGGACGGATTGCCACGAAACGGTAAAGACTGTCATGTTTCCCAGATGATTAATGATGATGGTTTTGGTGACGCCCCTTTTCCTCCAGCGACCCCATCAGGTTGACATTTGTGGTTTATAGAGAAAAATCTCAATAAGAATTCAGTGGCCTTTTATCACATGATGTAATTGATGAATGGTTGAATGGATGAATTGTTATCATTTCAGTGATCATTCTGTTTTAAACGAGCGCCATCATCAGGTCGTTTCAGGTCACATCCTCACTTTCTACCACCTGATGTTTTTGCCAACGATACGAGTCAATGCAGAAGTAAGCTGGGAGGCAGATTCTGACCTGCTATTAAATTCACCTCATTTACTGAAACCGAGATCTCTCAGACCTCCATCACGTGTTTTAGTCGCATGTCCTCAGCTGAAAACAGAACTAAAAACTGCAGCTCTTGAATCAGAAAACACAAGTGGGGATACAACCTAAATAAAAGTGTCCCAGGCCACATGAAGGACCGCCGAGTCATCGTTTGTAGTCTGCGTCTGGTCACATCGGGATGCAGTTCATTTGTCTACGCCAAACAAGTGGGACAAGGTTGTGAAGTCTGTACCTGAGGCGATGTCCGAGCGGTTGCGTGCATTTCTTTTGCTTCTGCAGTGGTTGCAGTTTCCAGCTCGTCACTCTGCAGACAGCGGAGAGGGATTCTCATGCAAGCTGTGACCGTAAAGCGAATGCAGACATATCTGGAGACATATCTGGAGACATATCTGGATACAACACATGTCTGCACAGGACGCGTGAATCCTTCACATCAATCCGGCCCAGTAATTTGATCTAATTATCTCACAGCAAGTGGAAAACCAAATGTGCCAGAGGTGTGAGATCTCATTTCACATGTCACTGTGAAACACAGATGTCAGCGCTATGTGAGCCGGATTGCTGCATCGTTGTCCCGATCCTGATGGGATTCCACGAGTCGGCTCATCATCGTGAACATTTCAATATATGCTGGTTTCCCCTGAAAGCATCCATCCCATCCATCCATCCATTATCAGCCGCTTATCTGGGGTTGGGTCGCGGTGGCAGCAGGTTCAGCAGGCCGACCCAGGCTTCCCTCTCACCCGCAACACTTTCCAGCTCATTCTGGGGGATCCCGAGGCGTTCCAAGGCCAGCCGGGAGATATAATCCCTCCAGCGTGTCCTCGGTCTTCCCCGGGGTCTCCCACCAGTTGGACGTGCCTGGAAAACCTCTAATGGGAGGCGTCCAGGAGCCATCCTGACTAGATGCCCGAACCACCTCAGCTGACTCCTTTCGACACGAAGGAGCAGCGACTCGACTCCAAGCTCCCTCCTGATGTCCGAGCTCCTTACCCTATCTCTAAGGGTGACCCTGGCCACCCTGCGGAGGAAGCTCATTTCGGCCGCTTGTATTCGAGATCTCGTTCTTTCGGTCACGACCCAGAGTTCGTGACCATAGGTGAGGGTTGGAACATAGACCGACCAGTAAATGGAGAGCTTCGCCTTCCGGCTCAGCTCCCTCTTCACCAGGACGGACCGGTACAGCGCCTGTTTTATTGCTGCAGCCGCACCGATCCGTCTGTCGATCTCCCGCTCCACCTTACCCTCACTCGTGAACAAGACCCCGAGATACTTGAACTCCTTCGCTTGG
This sequence comes from Taurulus bubalis, assembly GCF_910589615.1. Taxonomy (NCBI): domain Eukaryota; kingdom Metazoa; phylum Chordata; class Actinopteri; order Perciformes; family Cottidae; genus Taurulus; species Taurulus bubalis. The sequence goes on from NC_136591.1 coordinate 3,459,669, forward strand.
GGTAGGCAGTTTGTCCCCACCTGGAGGGAGCAATCCACCGGTTTCCGGCAGAGCACCATGGCCTCAGATTTGGAGGCGCTAACTCTCATCCCTGCCGCTTCACACTCGGCTGCAAAACGCCCCAGTGAATGCTGGAGGTCACGGTCCGAGGAGGCAAACAGGACCACATCATCCGCGAACAGCAGAGAGGTGATCCCGAGACTCCCGAACCGGATCCTCTCCGCCCCCTGGCTGCGCCTAGATATCCTGTCCATGAAGGTCACGAACAGGACCGGTGATAAAGGGCAGCCCTGGCGGAGGCCAACACCCACCGGGAACGTGTCTGACTTATTACCGAGGATACGAACACAGCTCCTACTGCAGGCGTACAAAGACCGGATAGCCCGTGCCAACGGGTCCGACACCCCATACTCCCGCAGCACCCCACAAAAACCCCCGAGGGACCCGGTCGAAAGCCTTCTCCAAGTCCACAAAGCACATGTAGACTGGTTGGGCAAACTCCCAGGACCCCTCCAGTAGTCTTGCGAGGGTAAAGAGCTGGTCCACTGTTCCACGACCGGGACGGAATCCGCACTGCTCGTCTTGAATCTGAGGTTCGACAAGCGGTCGGAGCCTCCTTTCCAGCACCCTGAAAGCAGAACAGCGAAACTCAGGGTTTGTCATAAAATGAAGGTCTCCTAAATTTAATATTTTGGAAAATACGCCAGCCAAATGAAGAATATGGGAATGTAAATATGAATAGATAGACCAACCAGACGAGGACACACTCTTTCTGCGCATTGAGCGCATGGTGTGTTATCTTCCATCGGGCCGGCCCAGAGGCCATTGATTTCTAACAAGGCTCTTTGAAAACCGTTGCTTATAATTTGTTTTAATCTATATTAGCAGAATATTTTATTATTACGAATGAAAGAAATAAGTAAACCCTTCCATATCAGATTAAATTGTTCATTTAATTTCAGTACTGAAGCTGCACCACTCATTTCCACAGAACGTGTCTATAGTGAATCTGATAACTGTAGAGTATATTTAAAAGTGAGGCTGAAAATACAGTCGTAACTGCAGGCATATTGCAGTCCTTTAATATGGAAAACACCACTTACTTCAATGTCTATTTATCTCTATTTTGTTCTTGTTAACTTCTTAAACACTGCAGTGTTTCTATCTGCTGACTTCATGGCATCATTTGGTCATGTGATCACAGCCATTAAGGTTCTTCATTCTTCTTTTGAAAGAACATGTAATTAAAACACCTGATGCACATTACCCAACATTTAACACTTGTTTTATGGAAGTGGATTTGTTTTTCACATACATGTCTAAATCTCTACGAATAAGAGTCCAACAACGTTTCAGCAATTTATTTAAAATGTAATATATTTTCAAGTTGAATCCATAGCAAACACAGATTTGTCAAACATCATTCACTTCCCTCTATCCCTCTACGTCAGTATTTCTCTAACTGTGGGGCCCGCCCCTCTAGTGGGGCGCAGTGGAATTACAGGTGAGGCGCAGGGGGAAATGCTGATTCTTTTTATTTCAAGAACTTTATTGAGAAGTTCCCATATTAAAAAACTACAAAGCACACATACATAACACTAAGTTGTTAATAAATGCATGGTGAAATGCCTGTACTATTTACGTTACGCCGTTAACTTGCGCGATGGACAAGATTCTTGGCGACTTGCCGATTCTTGCCGTTTGGCCAAATGCCCAAAAGTTTTGCCATGAGGTCGGCTTTTCTGCTGTTGAGTCTCTCAAAATAAAATACAGATCTAAGCTCAACATTGAGCATGAATTGAGGGCGGCCGTATCAACCCTGCCACGCCGTTCAGAAAAAGATGTGTAGAGGAAAGCCGCACATTGCAGCCACTAATACTGAAAACACTTGATGACTCGCATATCTGCACTCATTTTGTTTTGCACAGGTTGCACTTTGTTATTATCTTGAAAAGATATTCAGTGCAAAACAGGTTAGTTCCAGCTATATATATAAGCTATATTTTTGCCAAATATTTGTAATTTTTGCACAGATAGGACTTTATTTGCATCGTTCTAACAAAGTGATTGGACAGACATGACAGGTTTGAAATGGAGTCCAGGTCCCAGCTGAAGGCCAGGACCCCTGAGCCTCTTCTGGACCCCAGAGACCTGTAAAGGGACCGACTCAGAGACACCACCACAGAGAGCGACAAGAGACAGCATGGTGAGGCAGGATGAAGTAAGGGAAGACAACACACAAGGTAATAATAGTTATGGTCATTTATTACATTTTAGACTGGACCTGTGGGAGGAAACCGGAGCACAACCTGGAAGAAAAGCAAACATATTTGTGCCATTTACATTTCTTAGAACCTTCATAGTTACAATGTATCTATACAACGATTCCACTCGGCCTACAAACAGTATCCTATGACTTTTTATTATTTTATTATGACAGATATATTCATTCAACTTTAGAGAATGTTGGATTGTTTATGTGGAATGTAGATTCTGTTACCCCTGCTGCTGGAGAACGCATCTCTTGTGCAAACGCTGTGTATTAGTACAGTAAATACTGTGCAGATTGTTGCAATCTCACAGTGATGTAATATATTGTCACTGCCAAGAGAAGCTTAGAAACAAAAATCATAGTTGGTTTTGGGTCCATTGAAAGATGCACAATGCTCATTGACATTCAAAACAAGTTCAATTGTCTTAGACTGCATGAGCCGTTCGCTTCAAGATGAAACACCACGAGTCCTTTTCTTTTCAGGACTGATGCACGCTCCGTAGAGAGGTGCACCGCTACCTCCATGCAAACGAACCCGGACCAGCTCTCCTGACCCGGTGTCTGTGTCAGAGCCGGCTAAACGCTGGTGTTATTTTTTGCAGCTAAATGTTGAAGCTTTAACGGGTCCTTCTGGCCCTTTTGCCACCTCGCTTTACAGAGACAGGTGAACAGTGAACAGAGGTGCATCTGTGTTGTTGAGACACATCGTTTAAAAATACTCCCGTGCCCTCCCTCTGCTTCAGTCGAGGTGGATCCATGGAGAGGAGAAGACGGGAGACCTGAAATAGCCTCCTGAAATAGCCCGAGGCATCCAAAGAAAGAGACCTGTCTGCTCCTGCTGTTCCTCCCCTCTGTCCCTGAATGTGTGTGTGGTCATGTAAGTGTGTATAGAAATAGATGTGTGTGTGTTTACTCTCAACCACTTTTTCCTCAATTTTCTCCTCCTCTCGTCTCCTCTGATTTGATTTAAATAAAAGCCACCCAGCTAAATTGAAGTGTCAGGGTGGAAATCCTAAATGTATTTAAGTGAAACAGGATTTTTATGAGTAAACATTTCGTTTCCGTGCGCTCTCACTCATGTTTATTCATTTTGTCGAAGGCTATGAAGTAATGCTTCGTTTTGCCTGCTTGCACTATTCATTAGCCCGTGTATCGCCCGAGGTGGAGCCGCTTATAATGGCTGCGGAGCGGCGTTGGCAGCTACGTTATTGACAGAACCGTATGGATTTCATTTCATATTCATCACGCCAACGCCGGAGAAAAAGACCTGCAACAGCGTGTCTTCATGGCGGCGAAACAAAGTGGTGCTTGTGTGTGTGTGTGTGTGTGTGCGTTTTCGCATCCAGATCTCAATTCCGCCCCTATCTATTTTGGGGGGAATTGTTTTCGAACCATTTCTGGATGCAGTCATCACTCAAGCTACCCAAGGTCTCCCGCCTGAGATGTTGCCGTACATCAAGGTATCGTTGATCAATTTGGATCGATCTGTGCAACTTTCAGGGACTATCAGTACCCATCTCTGCCTCTCACACCGCTCTGTTTACGTAATTAATATGGAAGACAAGCAGTAACTCAGCCACAGAGCTTTAACCTTGCAGAGAGCGTCGGTAAATCAGGTGAGCGGCGCTGGCGCGTTGTTGCGGTCCGGCTCGGAGCGGAGTGGGAACAAACCCACGGACAGGAGGCTCTTCTCTCACACAGTCGTTTGGGTCACGTCCCTCTGGACGTCAGGTTCTTTGTCTAAAGAAATGTGCCTCTGCTGGGATTTACTGCATGGAGGAATGTGATGCTGGTTCTGTTTGGTTTGAGGTTTTGGCAAAGACCTTCTCTTTCCACCGAGCTTTTAAAGGATAATAACAGTTATTTTCAAAATAATACGGCAATAATGTTAATTAATAGTGAAGTAGATTATGTTAGCTCATTGCAGAGTTTCACAACTCACAGCAACATCCAAATCATGTCCTTCATATTTTTATTTAGTTGTATATTGTATATTGAAGAGTTTTAAAAGTTCAGTTTGTCATATTTAGACTTGCACATGTAAAATAAAGAAAATGTTTATGTGTACATTACAATGCATAAGAGATATGATAATTAATAAGGGATATTATTATGAAGGATATGTAATTGTATGCATAAGAAAGTCACTATGTTTTTATTACTGTATAATGATTAATGTGTGAATGGGTTTGAAACAAAGCCTGTCTTTTTTTGAAGGAAGTGTAGTTGATTTGATTGTTTGGAGTGCAGAATCTACCCTTTTCTAAGAAGAGAAGAAGAATAGCTCTGTCCCTGAAACCGTGGGACCAACAAACAAAGAGATTGAAGGCAGGTGTTACGAGAGGAAAGAATTAACCAATGAGTGGCCTTAAGCTCCGCGAATGACCGGTATAAACTAACACGCGCGAGAACACAGACCTTTTTTAAGTTTATTGAGGATCAAGGGCCCCGATCGGGATTGCATAAACTGTTTTTGTCATCATCTTTTATTCAATTATTCTTTATTATAACTCATTTTGGACTCTGGACATTATTCCCCACACCACCTCCCAGGATTTTTGATCACTTTTCTACAATATATATATATATATATATACAGCCTGATCTCACTGAGATGTTGAATCTCGTTTACAGGGTCCTAGCCAAGATGGCTGCCGACGCGTTTCACACAAGCATCACAGGAGAACACAAATAACAGACTTAAAACGGTTCAAAACAACAGAAAAACTAAAAGAAATTCAGATAAAAGAGGTTTGCTGTGACCTAACTAAAAAGGTGAGCAATATATAGACTTTAAATCAGCATGTTAACACATGTGTGAGCATATTCGCAAGCTAACATTAGCATTTAGCTCGAAGCACTGCAGGATACAGCCGCTAGCATTGCTGTAGACTCTTTGTCTTGTTCTCATATAATATTCATGGGACAAATAATTCTGATTACAGACGTGTCGTCAGGCTGACACCGTGCTAAGCTAAAAGAAAGAAGTCTGATTATCAGGCTAGTCTTCTGTGGCTCTTGGGGGGAATTAAGTCTCATGGCAGGATTCACTGTCGTGAACCTTTTTAATAAATAACAGACATTTCACTGTGTTGTGGTTTGTTCTGGTCTGTTTATCAGAGTGAGGAGTTTCAGTCAGGATACTAATTAGCCGTGATGTTCCTGTATATGTGAATGCTGATTAATGCACAGCATGCAATGCTGCATGCAGGGATATTAAATATGAATGGATTCTGTCTGATAACGTTCAAACATCAGCTGATGAATCAGTCCCCTTTTATATATATATATATATATATATATATATATATATATATATATATATATATATATATATATATATATATATATATATATATCTGACTGCAGTATAGGCTGCAAATGATCAACACCTGCTTCAGATTGGACTCTTTTCCCCCCACTACTACTACAAATTGTACTCCTAACCCTTACAATGGTGTATATCTGTATGACCATTGCTTAGCAAAGGACAAACTGAACAGAGCGCTGACGACACCGTGTCTTCTTATATGAAAAATGTTTTCCATGATTGTAGCCGTGCTGACATCCACTCAGTGTAGAAGAGAACTGGTGCGGAGGCAGAAGTTATTCTGTAACTGTTGGACCAAATCATGTTGAATTTGTTCACAAACGTTATGTGCTGTCTCTGTTCTCTTATTATTGTGTTGCTCTGCAAGATAAATGTCCTTCGGTTGAACACACTTAATCTGTACCTAAATGTAAGGAGAATGTCAACAGGAATGGAATATTGTCATACTCTTTCTGTGTGTTGAAATGAGCTTTTTATTGAAATGATGACTCATATTTTAATAAGTGTATTTATTAGTGCATACAGGCCAAGTACATGATGTCAGTTTAAACAAGGCCATCTTGTGGCATCGAGCAATGAGGCTGAGAAAGAGGTACAAACAAAGTGTGAAGCAAAGTGGTAGGAAGACAGAATAGAGAAAAGAAGAGAAGAAGACACACAGAAACTTGTATTTCTTTTCCAGTTGCGGTTTAATTTGAAATTGTGAAAGCTACATTTTATGAGTTGTATTTATGTATACAGGGGAATGATTTAGGCCACTCAATTGTCCAGTGTATATAGTCTAAAATATGACACCGAATGGAAAAGGCTCAAATCTCACAGTGATGTTTCCCTGTAAGCAATTTGCATTATGCTGTAAGCAAACACTGGCTCACTTGGCTGAAACAGAAAGTGTATCTAAAGCTACATGACCATCCAATCACATTTAAAATGCCTGTACTGACACATGCTGCATGTATCCTGCAAGTCCAGTGATAACCTTGATACGCTCCACCTCCTGTAACTCACCGGCTCTACAGGAGGACTTCTCTACTCGTTCATCATCGCGGAGCACACGGTCTACCTCCCCAACTATATTTCATTTGGTTTGTTTGTGGAAGGAAAATGTTTATATAATCCCAGACATATACATATATATATATATATATATATATATATATATATATATATATATATATATATATATATATATATATATATATAAGGAACTATTTCATCCACAAGAGTTGATAGCAAATCCAACGGGTAGTTGTACATCTCATAAAACAGTTAAGCACACACACACTGTCCTCATGTTCCTCTGTACACAGTACATGTTTTTGGCAGCCAGTCCTATCTAAGGAGTCACTGTGACCCGGTGTCGGCGAGTACTGACCCAAAGAGAGGCCTCGAGCGGGAAACCGGAGTTTGGACCCCAGGCCAAGATAACATCATGCGCAGACACTGACATCTGGGAACTGATTGGTGGACGTGGTCAATAACACATGACGAGAACTATGTAATGAGGAGGGAACGGGGCGTTACTGCACTGGATGGTTTGTTATAACTGATTTGTTCAGGTGGAGTTCTGGGGCTTTGTTAGAAACATCATTCAGACTACCGGAACCAGCCTGATTTGTTCGTGATGATGATCCGTTGCGAATAAATCTACGTGTGGAGTCTCAACGCACAGTCAGTTAAGTAGATATATTAAAGTTGATTCAGTATCGGTATTTAGAGATTATTGATCATTAATAAGGTATTTTTCCACATCCTTTGATAAATATTTTGCTTGGGTTTGAACTGAAGTTATGCTTTTTAATCTGAGATCCATCAATCCATTTCCATGTTGCCGTGGCAGCAGCAAGGTGGTCCAGACGTCTCCTCAGGATGCGGAGGAGCAGCGGCTCCTCTCCGAGATCCCTCCTATGTAACTTTGACTTTTGGTAACAGAAACAAAAAGGTACCTTTATTTATTTTAATTTTTTTATCAATACTAATCAGTTCCTCAGATTTGAGCCTTGCAATGATTTTTAACAGCATATCATCCTGTAATCAACCTCTATCCTAGAAATGGCATTTATGATTCATTCATGATGAAACTCTCTGCTAGACCTGAAAGTAAAAAGCATGTCACTGATCAACCTGACATGATGCATTACATAAAGCACAGTGCTTTCCATGGAGACATTGTCATGTATAAAGAGACAATCAGCTGCATGGGTCTATTCATGATCTATTCATGTCGGGAATATGAGACGATGCCATCCAAGTTATCTCTTTGATGTTAACCCTCTGGGGACTGAGGTCATTTGCTTGATTTTACATGATACAATTCACCTTTTAAAAGGCACTTGCATATCAGATACATACCCATGTGTTACATAAAAAATTGCAGAACAATCTCAGCTCTCTATATGCCGTAAAAGTCGGGTTATACGCCGCTACTACCTCCGGTCAGTGTCCCGCTGTAGCAAGCTAGCACTGCCGCTAGCTAGCACTGCTGCTAGCTCCCCGCTGCTGCTGCTACTGTCCGAGTCTCCACTGCCCAAGTCGGGTGTAGAGCCAGGGCTGGTCCCTACCTTTGGTGGTTGTTGGGGAGCTAGCGGAATTTAGCGGAGAGCTAGCGGAAGTTAGCGCAGAACTAGCATGAGCGCCAGCTGGCTACAGCGGGGTGCAAATGGGGACAATGACCAAAGATAGTAGCGGCATATAACCCAACTTTTACGGTAATGCGGCCCAATTGTCCTAAGGCACAAGTGTAAAGAGAAAATATAGCCCTAAAGCTGAAAAATTGGATCTTGATTTTGGAAATTCTTCATATCTCTTGTGAAAACATAACTTTACTCATGTGGATGAACTGTTTTGGTGATGGAAATTGGTTTACCAAAGGTCTTAGGTTCACAAAAGCAGTGAAATATATGAATACAATGGTAGATACATGTAAATAAATGTCTAAAACCAAATTCTTTATTAGCGTTTTCTGAGCGTTTTCTTTCACCAAAGTGATAGAAATGGGACTGAGAATTGACTTCATACTGCAGATAAAGCTTCATGGGGTGTGTGCAAATGAAAAATGAACATTACAAAATGTTTGTTTTTCAAATAAAATATGTATTATACATTAAAAAATTTTTTTTACACAATGTACATATTCAGAAATAGAAAACAGACCCGGGCTGGTGGGGATAGCTGTGGTGAATCCTCTCTGTAAAATAAATGACTACTAGTCAGTACTGAGAGAAAGATGATGGTGGTCGTAATGATGGAGCAGTTCCTCTTCGTAACCAGAACCGAAGCCTTCAGGCTGTGAAGCTCCTCTGTTGTCCTCGTCGCTACTCGCCAAAATCACCGCCACTGCTTCCGTCGTAGAAAAGTGCGTCCTCGCCATATTATGTCTCTGTCCTCTTTGATTATAAACCTCAGGTGTGCAGGGTAGGGTCTTGGAGTTCCTTTGTGATTTCTTGAGTGTTCATTGGTCAGTTTTCTCACAAAATGTCGACAGACACACGATTTAACAAATCACGGTGAAGGATTTCGTGAGTGCTTTACGCGCCACATGCCTGCTCCTCTCTCTCTCTGTGCATCGCCTCCGAGCTCACGGGAGGCAGGAAGCGGAAAGCCGACTGATTCCTCTAGAAGTTGAAACGTATTTCTGAGACATTTTATATAGATATGAATATTTACAAAACCTAAATATTGTAAAACGCGGATCTGCGTCGCGAGTTCCGGAAGTGTTGAGGACACCAATGAAGTCCATTACCTCCAAATACAGGTCAATATAATCTAATATTTGTTATGTATAGATCCTTTATCTACAATCAAAAGTGTTCTTTCTACTTTATATCAATTTCTTTTTCAGACTAGGTGTCAAATGGGAGGAAGTTGTTTCAAATAGTGAACTATTACTCTTTTATACATGAGGTTTGTTGTAGGCGAAGTCATAAAAGCAGGACAATAAACAACAGCCTAAACCAAGAACATCAACTTCTACAAGGGTATGTTTCAGAAATCAATGTGAAACCTACTGGACCGTGCATTCCCAGTCAGGTTATTGTACTTCAATATGAAGCTCCCCGTGTTCAGCAGCTACCACAATAAACACATTATTTGCATTTATGGATTTCCTCCTAGCTCTGTGTATCTGTGTCATGTTCTCACTGGGGGTAAAATAACTCTCTATTCATAGCCTCGGTGTTTCTTCACCAAAGTGGAGGTCGCCATGGAGGCCATTTTCAGAAATTCCGACTTTCAGGAGCCAGAAGTGATGTTGGCTGATGATATAACGTGGACGCCCCAAACCCGGCCTCACGCTTCAAAAGATGCAATAGTTGTGATTAACATGTTCTCAATGTGTTTAACAAAGTTGAACCGTAAGATCTCTTGGATGTAATAATCATTTTTCTTTTGCAATCAATTATTTATCATCACATAAAAGACCTCAGCGGTGAAGGAGGGTTATCTCATTTTGGGTTGCTACACTTTCTGCCCACTGGTGGAAAATTGAAACGCATGTGAGACGGTATGTAAATTCCTGCTAGCTTGTTGTGCAAAATAATTGCAGGCAATGCATCAGCATGAAGATGAGACAACTCCCCTGCCCCCAAAAGAGAATCCCTATAATAATCAAATCAACATGGAAGCATATGCCAAGAATCAATGCAGCACCCACTCAGCTGTCCATGAACCAATGAGCTGGTTGAGCTATACTATGAAGTTCCTAGTGTCCTGCAGCCACCGCTGTGCATCCAAAACACTATTTGCATTTATGGATTTTCTCCTAGCATCGTGCATCTGTGTGTCATGCGTTTGCTTGGGGGAAATGGGATCGCTATTCATAGTCTTTATCCATTTCATCTCCACCAGTCCTGACCCAGGGCCTTTGGAATCAGTCCCAGTCACACGTAGAGCAGGCAGGACCGTCAGAGACGGGCCGGGCCATCGCTTCACCGCTCTGTGAACACTAGTGATAAAACCCAACTGCAGCCTCCAAATACACCGTGTGCTCAAATGAACACCTCTAACCACCAGTACATTGACACGGAGTATGGCTGTGACGGCGATATGTGAACATTCATTTTAATATCCTACCAATATGAATTCTGCTGTGGTACTGGTTTGATTGAGTAGCTTCCTAATAGCAGGGATATAGGCAGTAGTGGAACGTAAGTACATTTACTCAAGTACTGTACTTGAGAACTTTACTTTAATATTTATGCAGCATCATACTTCCAACTCCACTACGATTCAGATCAGGTGTTTAGTTCCTCCGCCTCCTTTTAGTGCCCCTAATGACATTTATAAGAATCCACAGCACCAAAGAAAATCAATCAATCACAGCTGTCAATCTCTGTGAATTACGATAAAACTGTCAAACCAGGCGCCGCTGATCATTTCTCAGAAACATATTCTAGTGTTTATCTGTAAAATTAGTATGTTTTCTCCAGCTGGGCTCGACTGTTTTCAACATGGCGGCCAAGTCACAATCCTTCTCATTTTACAGTTAAACATTACACTGAATTATGATTCTGAACACATTTGAGATGAAACATAGTTTTGGTGGCACAGTGGTGACAGAGTGACTCTGATTGGATGTTTTTCTTCGAGATCGGGAATCTTCTAAATGTCATTAGGAGCACCAAAAAAAGGCACAGATTTTTTTCTCTGAATATTATGTACCGTCAGGATAATATGACAGAAAAGTAATTTTATTCAAGTTACTAACTGTAGCTTTGAGTGGGATTTTGAATGCAGGACTTAATGCGTTGGTATTTTTCCTTAAAGCTACAAGGAGCTTTCATTTTGAGTTGATTCTGGCGGCCCCTGTGGATGGAAGCGGTAGTGTTTTCCAGCACCAGACTCACTTTCGAAAACCTCCCATTTTCCTGCAGCAGGGTCAGACAGTCTGTTCCACTCCACAGGGGTGATTCTGGTCCTGATGGTCTCATTTAAGTATGTAGGTCACATAGAGACTTCCTATGACACTGAGACTGTTTCCTTCCACCCCTGAGCTGGGATAAAGCATACTTGACTTGAGGGGATCCCAAAATAGTGATTGATTTACATAACATGGAGGTAATGATTACTTGTGTTTTCTGCAATTAAGCATCTGATCCAGAGCTAAATGAGAACGATTCCTTCACAGATCAGTGTGTAGACTCAGACATAGAGCATCTAGCTCTCTGTTGTCAAGCAGCTTTTAATTACCCGACAGCAGAAAGGGATGCAATCAACAGGGAAGTGTGGTCTGCAGAAGCAGTGAATCTATCCTCATGTCTGACTTTGAAACCAAATGGAAAGTGCTTGTTATGTTTAATGTTCAATACACATTAGATGTGCCTTGAGATATTTCACAGATCGAAGATAAAAAAAAGTGAATGATGTCACTGAATATCTTGCAATTTAAACGTGAAATACTTCATTCCTTTCCGTGTAAAAACCCTGAACGCTGTTCAATTCTTTGAAGACGTGTGAAGCTTCCACATCACTTGTACATCACATGGTTGCACAGTGAGGGAGTAACTCATCCCAAACAATTGAGTCCCACACACACCCCGAAAATGGTTCCCCAAAAGCTGAAAGGCATTTGATAAATTATTGAAACAAATCAAATTCAATAAGCAGAGCAAATATTCCATACATAGATTCAACAAAATCCTATAAAACTACAACACCGGCAACTTTCAGGGTTTTGTTCGAAACTCTTATCCCAGACTCCCCAAAAAATAAATAATCCAAGCTAGATTACACATTAATAACATATTTCTTCTACACCTGCACATTTCTAACTAACTCGCTCACACATCATCTCACCACACACAGTTTCTACACCTGCTTTCTGGTGAATTGCACTATTTTATGTTAGAAATTATTACAAATGTATGTATTCAAATCGAGCACTAAATTCATGCGGCAGATGACCACTCAAAGTATACAAATATAGTGGAACATAATGCCGTAAGGCTCTCAGGCGCTCGAACATTTCCTGTAACCTAGATCAACTACTTTCATGTCACGCTCTCTCTGCTCACACATGTAGGCATGATTTACTCTTCCCGCCTCTTTTGTGTCTTCAACCTCATTAAATGTGCACCTCTTCACCTCAATGATACATGGATTCATTTGAATGGATTCATAAACCACTGAACCTCCACTGCTCATTTGTGTTTCAGCAAGATTTTTGCTTGTGTTCAAAGTTGGAATATTACGAGGATTAAGTTGCAATTTAATGAGAATGAAGCCATAATATTGAAACAAAACACGTTGAACTGCCCTATAATGCAACCTGTTCTCATTCCCGACGATTCAAATAACGCAGATGGTAATTTGGTATGCATGAACAGTATGTATGCATGTATGTATTTATGCATGTATGTATGTAGAAGAAATCCTTTATTAATCCCTTTACAGCCGTCCATATGTATTTATGCATGCATGCAACGCATCCACCACTAATTAGAGCTACTGTCATGGAATATAGAGGACCATAGTCCACACAGGGCAGGAGGGGGGCGGGTCAAACAAACAGCTGTAAAGGAATGATTTACATTTTGTTGCATGAGTCTTTCTTTTCCTAAAACTAACTCAGTGGTTTTGTTTCCTAAACCTAACTTCCTGTGAAGACAGAAGTTTATTTTGAAAAGACACCGCATGACCTGACAGACGCAGAGTCTGATGCTGGACCTCGTAGTCAGCTGTGGAGCGCACCACAACCGATGAGCTAAATAACATCAAAGAGCATGAAAGGGTCGCAGAACAAATGATCAATATTCTTTTATAATACATTTGAATACTAGGCATACATCACCGAGTATGATTTAGTTTCCATCTAGTTTGTGTGTAAAATGACTGTCCTCCAGTCACCTCACCACAGATATCTTTCTTACTGATGGCTGTCAGTCTCAAGCGGCTTCAAGTCATTCAGACGCAGAGAGAAAGTGGGCTTTTTAGGAAATAATTACCGAGGTCCAGACCTCAGTGAGCTCAGAGACGGTGACAGCCGAGCATTTTTGTTGTAGAAGTGTGGAAAGAGCTACAATTTCACGCAATTATTCGGCACAGGTGAGTGTCTCTGGCGGCATTAGGAGACATGGAAGGAAGTGTCCTCATCCAAATTGGTGGCAGGCATTAATTTGACCCGGCGTCACACTTCACTCTAAAGTGCATCTGTAATGCAGAGTGCAGCATTTGGAATCCACCAATGATTTGCTACTATAGTGGAGCTTTTCTCTTTTGGGTTTAACGCCGGCTCACTTAAGGATACTTGTCTATGTATGTGTGTGTGTGTGTGTGTGTGTGTGTGAGAGTGCTATAGAGAGGGTACGGGGACGGTTCTCGTCAATGCAAATCGTTCCCTGCCTGCCATCCAGCTCCAGCTGGCGTGATGCTTCGGCATATTGGCAAGTGAGGCGGGCGGGTCGATAAGGATTTTAACCGCATCTTAAAACGGGTAATGGTGGCCTTTATGTGTGTCATTGTCACTTACCCAAAAGTCACGGCTCCTAAGCGCCACCATCCATCACCTGCCTGCCTGCCACATGCCTCTTTCTCCCTAACTGATTCACTTAAGCTCTGTTTGTTTGTTTGCTCTCAAAGTCACTTTCATTTATGATCTTGCTGGGCATGGGCAACAATTGCATGCAGGCTGTACTGCACAGACATAGACAGAAAAGGACAGGGTTGGCTTGCTCTAAAATTGTTCACCCATGGCAAAGCCTGTCAAATTGCATATCACCCCTTATTGAAGATACTTTTTGCACCTTTTCTCCACAACAAGCATTCTCTGTGGAGATCGCTGGCTTCCATCTCACGATTCACAATTTCTCCCTTTTTATAAGGGAAAGCCTGCGGTGAATTTAAGTTTACTAGAAGCAGAATGCTTCTCTAAATAAAACAGGAAAACCCCATTTAACAGCTAGGGGGAATAAAGCAACATCTAATAATGAGTCACAGTCACTCGCCGTTTTGCTGTTGGCATTTTTCACCAGTGGTATTTTAGGATATTTTAATGATCTGTGCTTTGAATAAATGAGGAGGTAAGCAAGTTAAAACTGTAGGGAGAGGGCTTGGGAAATGAATTCATGCTGTTGATTCTTGGTGTAAAAAAACGGGTTGCTTTGCCCTCTAAGTGAAACTCAGCATTGTCGATGCCATGGCTGGCCTGGAAAGACTGCAGGGTGCGCCTCACCTTTGTGACAGCAATTTCAGTCTCAAATATCTCTATATTTGCATTGCCTAATGGTTTGAGCTTCTGGAAAAGCAATGACAAACTCAAATGTGGGAAATAGTGATATATCTCCATATTGAATTTCTTCGCACATCGTAGTTCGTAGTTTATTTTATTTGCAACCGGATGACGTTGGCAGCTATCCAGCTATTTACAACCAGCCAGGTTGACAATGCTACTTCATTTAGCAATAGTTAGCTAGCCGAAAGGTAAACATTTAGTAGTAATATTAATAGCAGTAATAGGATGAGATACAAAGAATATCTAGACAATGAGTTGTGGTGGATGAATGGGTCAAACGTGTTTAAATTCTTATTCTTTTCAGTTATCCAAGGCAGTTTGGTTAGGTTTAGGCAACATAACTATGTGGTTAGGTTTAGGCAACATAACTATGTGGTTAGGTTTAGGCAACACAAATACTTAGTTAGGTTTAGGCAACATAACTATGTGGTTAGGTTTAGGCAACACAAATACTTAGTTAGGTTTAGGCAACAAAAGTATTTGGTTAGGTTTAGGCAACAAAAGTATTTGGTTAGGTTTAGGCAACAAAAGTATTTGGTTAGGTTTAGGCAACATAACTATGTGGTTTGGTTTAGGCAACACAAATACTTAGTTAGGTTTAGGCAACACAAATACTTAGTTAGGTTTAGGCAACACAAATACTTAGTTAGGTTTAGGCAACAAAAGTATTTGGTTAGGTTTAGGCAACAAAAGTATTTGGTTAGGTTTAGGCAACATAACTATGTGGTTTGGTTTAGGCAACACAAATACTTAGTTAGGTTTAGGCAACACAAATACTTAGTTAGGTTTAGGCAACACAAATACTTAGTTAGGTTTAGGCAACAAAAGTATTTGGTTAGGTTTAGGCAACAAAAGTATTTGGTTAGGTTTAGGCAACAAAAGTATTTGGTTAGGTTTAGGCAACATAACTATGTGGTTTGGTTTAGGCAACACAAATACTTAGTTAGGTTTAGGCAACACAAATACTTAGTTAGGTTTAGGCAACAAAAGTATTTGGTTAGGTTTAGGCAACAAAAGTATTTGGTTAGGTTTAGGCAACAAAAGTATTTGGTTAGGTTTAGGCAACATAACTATGTGGTTTGGTTTAGGCAACACAAATACTTAGTTAGGTTTAGGCAACACAAATACTTAGTTAGGTTTAGGCAACACAAATACTTAGTTAGGTTTAGGCAACACAAATACTTAGTTAGGTTTAGGCAACAAAAGTATTTGGTTAGGTTTAGGCAACACAAATACTTAGTTAGGTTTAGGCAACAAAAGTATTTGGTTAGGTTTAGGCAACACAAATACTTAGTTAGGTTTAGGCAACACAAATACTTAGTTAGGTTTAGGCAACACAAATACTTAGTTAGGTTTAGGCAACAAAAGTATTTGGTTAGGTTTAGGCAACACAAATACTTAGTTAGGTTTAGGCAACACAAGTATTTGGTTAGGTTTAGGCAACAAAAGTATTTGGTTAGGTTTAGGCAACATAACTATGTGGTTTGGTTTAGGCAACACAAATACTTAGTTAGGTTTAGGCAACACAAATACTTAGTTAGGTTTAGGCAACAAAAGTATTTGGTTAGGTTTAGGCAACACAAGTATTTGCTGGGTTTAGGCAACACAAATACTTAGTTAGGTTTAGGCAACAAAAGTATTTGGTTAGGTTTAGGCAACACAAGTATTTGTTTAGGTTTAGGCAACATAGCTATTGGTTAAGTTTAGGCAACAGAACAAAACTACTTGGTTAGGTTTAGGAAAACTAGCCTACAGTAAGCTACATGCCCATACAATTTCTGATGTGGCCTTAGTTGGCTGCAAATAGCATTTTATCTGCCATGCTTTATATACCCATGTGGTGTAAACTGTCACATCGGCTACTCCGCCCAGACGCTAAAAAGAATTGTTGGCTTCTGACACCTTGATGTGAAAAGCATCTGCCTAATAACGAATGTAAACACGCTCAGTTTTGTTTGATGTGCGTAGTAAAGGTTAGCTCATGTACATGGAGTTACCGTCAGTGTTAACAGTGTTTTTCACAGGTAAACTACTGCAATGGGATGGTTTTGGTGACATAATGCAGTGTAAACTCTTATAAACACTGAATATATTTAATTTGGTCGCACATGATACCATAAATTTGAGTTTACATGCAAAGCTAGGATATGTGCTGTAAGCATTAGCGACAACAATTAGCGATGTGTTGATTACAAATGGGCCTATAAGCCCAACGGGTTAACATTGGCGATTAGCAATAGCAATTATTTGTTAGCAATTAGAATGATAAACCCATTCTCACTCCCAACTTGTCATGTGCCGCAGCTTTTCCTGTGCATTTGGATTGTGTGAAAGTGAAACAGACAGTTAGCATCCAGTTTGTTAGCCAGGTAGATACCCAGCCAGCAGGAATGAGCAGGAAGCAGGACTAAACTATCTATGCTTTTCACCAGACACTGCTACTTCACTTGTTGTGTAGATCTACTGTCAGAAGACTTAGGGTTAAGTTGTTAAGGTGATCACAGCCCCATTCACCTTGTCGAGGGAGCAGAGCTGATCCACGTTAAAGCCAAACAATGATGTGCTCCTGACAATGGTCACAAATGAGTTTTGCATGGCTAACGATTAAACATTAATAAATGTGTTGCACCCGTCTACTTCCTTACAGGTCTGTAACACATAGCCACGGTATTTGTCTGGAAGAAAAAAAATTCTGGAGGTCAGGCCCAGCTTGGAAGGAGATGGAGAATAAATCACCACATGTTAGGCAGCTGGGCCTCATCAATGGAAAAACTAAGGCCTCTATTAAACATAATTAGCATGAAACATCATCATTGAAGCGTCAGACCCTATGTTCCAGGAGGGATGTTGGCAGAGCTGTTTCATCTTTGTGTATATTTACAAAGCTTTGGCATGCATCCCACTCATTTTACTGGCTAACTGGCAAAGATGTGGATGTTGCCCTGAGCAACTGTGAGAAGCCACAGAGAATGGTTGACAGACTTAAGTCGGGGAAGAAATGCTCGTTAAGCCGTGGTTAATTAAATACCCACTCCTTACTTGAAGTTAGTTTTCTTTGCGCCGCTCCCCGTCTGACCCTCTCTGTCAAGAAGACGCCATGTGAATGAGCGGTGGACACGCAAGGTCACTGCTGCCTCTCTGGAGTTTGACGGATATGTGTGATTAACTGGCATTACCTTCGCAACTTTTGGGGAGAGGCGGGGCCAAAAACAATGTTCTGGCTTTCATCTCCGGTCAAGAATATTGTGAGTGAAAGCTTTGAACGAGCACAGCCGTCTTGGAAACAAAGAAGTATAGCTCCAAAACCGACCGCCGGTCTGCGGGATATTACCAGCTCGGCAAACACGTCTTATTCAATTGTTTCTGAGCCGGCGTGAGGCGGAGGAGAAGAAAGGAAAACAAAGAGGAAAACAGCGGCATCACAATTGAGCGGTGGAGGAGGACGCAGTCACCTCGCGTCCAACTTGCTGAAGGAAAGGACTTCATTAAGTATTTTGTTTTCATCTAAGGCAGAACACAAATCACTTGGCCAATGCGCGTGTGTGTGTGTGTGTGTGTGTGTGTGTGAGTACGAAAGAATACCTATATATGTGCGTACTTATTACAAGGCACTCTCATTTACATATAGAGCGCTGGGCCCTCAGGAGGTAAGTGGACTTTAACAGTGAGATAGCTCTGCTATTTATTGCTTTTCATGCTGCAGTGAATACCTGAGCGCTGCAACTTCTCAAACGTGGCGGTGAAATCCATATACAAATGACCAACAGCCATCACTGTTCTTCAGTAAGAGCCTCTGCACTCAGAGAGAGAAAGCCAGGAGGCTGTAAAACACACAATCCACAATATCTATGAGCTGTTGCTCTGTTACTGCACAGGCAACGGGACGCGCAATACGACGTGGTGACATGTTGATATGAAAAGCAGCAAAGTTTGTTGGAGAAACTTTTTCTCAAAGTTAATGAAAACTTCCAAATTTGACAATCTTATTTGATTTGTATTCCCCCAAACTATTGACAGAGCCGCCCACCCACACAATGTCAAATTGTCCAGCCAGTCAACAAAAAAAAGTCAGTTTACATTTTCAGGAAATGATGATACGATCCATCAACGTCAGGCTAATCTGAATTGGAAATGATATTACAAGCCCCACAATAAACTGGTGTTTTTGTCCGGTTCAGTCAGCAACATGGAAGATTTATAGCTGTGGCATTATTCTAAACATAATCTTAGTTCTGCCGTGTGATTTAGCAGTGATTTATAGCTCCGTTTACTTGTAAACCATGGCTGGGACTGGCAGAAAAGGACAGCTAATATGCTAACGACCACCGTAGCACTGATGTGAAGGTACAGCTGAATTTAAAGCGTTCAGCTATGCAAATATGTCATCTCGCTGCGCAGCTGCAGACCTGTCATCAGCGGCGAGCTCGGCCACGCTGATTACACGGAAACATCGACATCATCCCATGATGCCGTTGGCTTAATCACCGCTCCCATGTCATCATTATTCCCATTATCATCAGTATTTGTAAAATCCTAATTAGTTTTCTCCTTCATTCTTATCAAGAGTATCATAATCATGACATACTTTCCATATAAAAAACATTTTCCTCTGCACTTTTCACTCTCTGGCCCCGTTCACACGTGACATTCATATGAGACCGAATCAGATGTTTGATGCACTCGTACGTTATCTTCATTAACTGTTTGCAACTTTCAGACTACGTCAGTGGAGATGAGAAAAGAGGAGGAACGTGTGCGAGGATCGAATGTGTCGTGCTGATCCTTTACACTTCATTTACCGCTGGCCACTTGTGATCCACTCGCCCAAGACACATTTAAAAAGTGTAAACAAGGAAATGAGGAAGTGTGTTTTTTCAAAACTAAAACTCTACTAACTTCTCATCCACAGTTCCGATCTAATCCATTAAAAGTGCTAAAGTACTGTAACCCTTGTGAGAAGATACGTGTTAATTTAACATTTTTTTTAAAGATCGTTACATTTGAATAATTTTGTAAGCTCCTCAACATGACTAAGCGATTGTAATATATAATATATGTTCCCCTAACAGTCTAACAGCAGCAGTGAGAGCACTGTGTGATCAGTATTGGAGTTCTGGCTGCGAAGCAAGAACCAGAGTTTTGTTTCCTGCAATCTCATTGGTTCTCAGACTCGTCTGAAAGCGCGTCAGATGACACGGAAGGAGACGGTCATTTGAAGTACACATAGCTCATGGTGTGACCAAGATTCAGGTCGAAATAGGTCATTTTTCTATTTCTGAACCTAAAAACACGATTTTTGGACTGAAAATGCTTAAAAACATGTCACAGCTTGTGTTTCTTGTGATTACTATTGCAGATTGAGATGATTTAGGTTGTAATCTTTCTAAAGAGGTGTATTATTGCTCTGGGGGATGATGGGAAGGCACCGAACAATACAATTAAAAAACAATGAAACAAATTGTTGAGGTTTAACTGCATTTCACTGGGGCCGACCCCGGCTTGGGTCTCAGCTACAAAGCACTGGAATGTGCTGAAGTTGTAACAATGCATTATGCATTCTAGACTCACGTTTACATTTGGCTTGCATGCTTATTTCATCTGTTCATTGTATTATGTGACTTATTTTATCTATTGGTTTATCTGAGCTTGTCGGCATTATTTTATCTGTGCTTTTAGCTTTCTATGTGTTATCTTATTTTTACACATGCGACTACTAATGACAATTATTTGTCCCACGAGTCATGGGTGTTACATTAGCATGCACATTAGCATTTATAACATTGGCTAAGCTTTTGAAACTCTGTTTTGCTAATGCCATTTAGTCTTTTTTAAATCTGTATCCTGTTTATATCGACCTCCTCTCCTCTATCCTCACTTTGTAGGACAAACAGCAGGTCATGTTTTTTATTTAAATGTTTCCTTGCTAACACATAGAGCCGAGTTACACCCATTATTTAGCAGAGCAGCTAGCTAGCGTAGCGATTCTGTTGTTCATGGTATCGCTGGCGCCTTGACATGTCCTTTACACATCCTGCTCTTCTTTCTGACTCCTTGATCTTAATGGAAAAGCTTTAGTAGTTTATTTTACAATAGAAGTGCAAGGAGTCCTATTTTATTTGCTGTTTTTTGTGTGTGTTTTCTCTTTGCATTTTTCTGACTTGATTCGTTCTATTTCCAGCTTTTCATCTCTGGCTTCACATCCTCTTGTTAGCTTTAGAAGCGCTTCTCGATTGAGAGTGCATTTTGTTTATTCCTCTGCAAGGCCTCTGTATATTTCTCCTCAGCCGCGAGAGTTTGTGTAACCTCTTGTCGCTCAGTGCATCATGCAAAAGGAAAAGAAGAAGGAAAAGTTCATTACTTTCATAACAGGCACAGATAGATGGAAATGACCCTGGAGACCGAAGCCCGATTGAGCGCAGCCTTGAGGGCCCTTGTTCTTATTAAAACCCGGCTTTGGAGAGGCATGGTGGCCATTGACTAAGATGGAGTCACTCACCCAGATTAGCCTTTAGCCTTGGAAGAACACACCCTGTACCTTTGACTAGTTATTGCTTCCTGCTGTACGGATCATACATCTCACTATTGATTGGCCTCGCCTGCTCCAGAGCTCTAATTGTGGTGCTGGCCTCGCATTTCACCGACAGTAATAGGTTACACAGAAGAATAAAGATGCAGTCGGCTAGATATTGATCACGAGGAATCCACACCTCTGGCAAAATTAACGAGACAATGCATATGGATCGATACCGCTTTCCCCTCGCTTGGCAAAATATTCTCTTTCTTCTCCCTCCACGCTGTGCCTGTAATCCAAAGCAAAAGTGCTGATTTGTTCTCATCTTTTCAAAAGCGTCTCATTAAAGTTCATCATGCAGTATCAATTGTAAAACAGACAGGAATCTCATTATGGATTAGTGGGGGAGAGCCGGCCTCCATTGTTTAGGTGTAACCGAGACGAGTGCTTTCATTGGGAATGTGTTGCGCCGCAAACGAAGAGGCATCTCTGATCGCCCAACAGGGGAGGAGAGGCGCATCACTTCCTGTCCCGAGTCAGGAATAGAACGCCACGTCGGCGCGATTGCAGAAGATTAATGACCTAATAACTCTGAGTATATTGTGGCCACCGCAGCCTTTTAAACCCACAGAAAAACTCGTCCGATCTCGTTTGTTAAAACATTAGACCGACCAACGCGGTGCGGCAGACGGAAATCGATTCTTGATTGCCACAATTAGCACGCCCGAGAGACTGATTGAAACAAAATGAACGTGGTGTTGCTGCATGTGTGTGCAGTTTGTGTGTGACTTTGTCAGAGGAGATCATTATGAGCGGGGTTCTTAGAAGCTACAGGGCAGCAAAGTGCTCACACGTATAATAATTACTCACACTCCACGCCGGGCCCTCCCATGGCGCCGGGGCTTCGGGTGTCAAGCATCCTGCTGCCTGTTTTCTCTGCATGCTCACTAACAGAAAGGACTCATTTCATCACTGCCTCCTTTAATCTCTTTCTCTCACACACACACACACACACCCACACACACACACACACACACACACACACACACACACACACACACACACACACACACACACACACACACACACAGGTTCCTCTTTAGAGCGAGATGAGAGCTGGTGGACCTTCCACAGTAGATACTTAAGGTCAGTATTTGCTCATGAGGTTTTTTTTATTTTACCTGAGGAGCATCCGCAGTTAAAATGTGAGTCTTGAATTGGGGCTTTGTAAGTGTTCTTGCTTCTTTTTTTAGAATGTGAGACAAAATACTGTGGCAACCAACAAAAACGTTTTATAAATACATTTTGGACATGGTATACGTCATGTTCTTATTGTACGGAGAGATTGATGACTTTGAGTTCTGACCTCCTCACCGGCGTTTCAGACAGTTTCTCTGAGACTTCTCTTCAAAGAGAAGTCCCTGGTGTCTTGCTCGTGGCGGCCATCTTACTGAAGCCTCATCTGCTTGCTGCAGGTACATGAGGAGTGATGTCACAGGAACAACAAGTAACAACGCATCAGCACTACTCACTTTAATTTCACCTCCTCAGTCGGAGTCTCGCTGTTAAGAGACGCTGTTATTGACTCAATAACACAAATACAACTTTTGAGCTTGTTGACAGGCGTTAGCGAGCTTGTGTTCACTCGTTTTTACTTCTGTGAAACATATATACAAATATTTGTATCTATGTGTGTTTGAGGTGCAAATGTATATTACACATTCTAAAATACAACAACTAAATTTCCTCTATATATATATATATATATATATATATATATATATATATATATATATATTTATATATATATATTTATATATATATATATATATATATATTTATATATATATATTTATATATATATATAAATATTGGACCTCCGATGTGAGGTTCCGGGACAGAGATGTTATGTGTACAGATTGTAAAGCCCTCCGAGGCAAATTTGTATTTGTGATGTTGGGCTATATAAAATAAACTGAATGGGGGAAAAAAAAAAAAAATATATATATATATATATATATATATATATATATATATATATATATATATATATATATATATATATATATATATATATCCTGGTGGCTCCTTTACTGCAGTAGTTGTTGCTAAACTGCTGCCAGTGATCACCTGAACCTCTGAACCTCACCTGAGCTCTGATTATTGCGACTGTACAATTCCTAGTGCTGGAGGGGTAAGTCTTTCTGGATATATTTCATTAGATTCAAATTTTGGTTTTACTGCCAATGGTATTCACACTGGGACAGACTCCCAGAGGTACCTCGCCCAAATGAGAGAGCATTACAAGGGAATCTCAAAATAATGAACAAGGTTCATTTTGTTCTGACTGGAGCATCTTTTTATATTTCTCCTCAGGTGTAGGGAATGACTAAGTGTCCTTAATTTGAGCCGTGACCCGAGTGGTTATGAGTATAGCCGGGACATTAGTATGGAGATAGGACGCCCAAACTCTCAGGAGCAAACGTGTGAGAGTGGGGAACATCTTTTCCTCCTTTCTGTAACACATATTCTATCTGGTGTTTTGTTTATGTCAACGCTAACCGAGATGATATGTTATAAACAGCTTTTTTTTCTACTAATCTCACCTGCACACACGCAATTTTCTGTCTCTGTCTTGTTTCATCACTATGCAAATACACATTCATTCAAGAAATGTCATACAATTGTGTGATTGCAGAAAATAACCATATCCAGCCCTCCTGTTATCAGTGTCCAGTGTTTTCCCTCTGGATCCCATGTAGTGATCACATTGTGCCAGGATCCTCAAACTCAGTGGTTCTCAAATACTAGGGGTATTTGAGATTAAAAAAATAGATATTGAAAATTAGCATGAATTAAAAAATCCTTTAAAAATAGTTATATAATAAATATTCAATCATATACGTGTAAGTTCTTAAACTGAATTGTATATATTATATATTGAATCTGACACTGACGGCACAGCGCTGTGTGTTACATAGTTTTTTCAACCCAAAATGCTTGAGTTGATTGATAACCCCTGGTCTAAGTGTTTAAGTTGACTGACAGCTACACTTCATCCATCATCTGTAACGGCGATTAAAAGCTGCTCCCAGCAGCCTGCATGAGCAATGAAACTAGAGTTTCATCTCCCCAGTTCAACTGGTTCTTACTGCCCTACTGGGCACGTAATGTGAAGACCAAAAACCGGTCACCAACAAGGCGTGTTATCGATGGCGCTGACATTTTGCGGTTCCGTCTTTCACACTTGGCAACAGAAGTTCCCTGTCCTCTGAGTCGCGCCTCCCTCTCCTCCTCACCGTCTCTGTCTTTATCGCTGGCATACAGTACGAGCACACGGCTTTCTACCGTAAAAGTCGGGTTACAAGCCGCTATTACCTTCGGTCAGTGTCCCCGTTTGCTCCCCGCTGCAGCCAGCTAGCGCTCATGCTAGCGCTCTGCTAGTTTTCCGCTAGCTCTCCGACAACCACGGAAGGTAGCGGGACCAGCCCCGGCTCAACACCCGACTTGGGTAGAGGGGACGTGGGCAGTAGCAGCAGCAGCGGGGAGCTAACAGCAGTAGCGGGGAGCTAGCAGCAACGCTAGCAGCAGTGCTAGCAGCAGCGCTAGCTAGGCTGTTCCTAGCTTGCTGCAGCGGGGACACTGACCGGAGGTAGGAGCGGCTTATAACCCGACTTTTACGGTATACGTCTCTGACAGGAAGCAGTAAGCTGCTGCTCTGTCTGCCAGTATTTACCTCTCTCCCTGCATGCATTTTCATGCATGTCTGCAAAGAGAGAGAGCCAGGCCTATTAATTAGAAGCACGGCACCGTTAAAAAGGATCCACAGGGGGAGACGGTGCACTTGCTGCTCTCAACCTGCCCACCATGTCCTCCCACAGCGCCGGTGATTAATGATGTCAGCCGTATCAGGGGGGGCCCTTATCAGACACGGACGCACCCGTGAAACAAAGCCAGGGTTAGAAGCTCGCTGTTTAACTGATGAAGTGGGGCCGATGGCGAGGGGAAGCCGGGAGCGGCCGTGAATGCTAATGGCCCCCGGTGTCGACCGTTAGGCGAACATTAACCGTTCGCCTCCCCGGTCGTGAAGAGAGTCGTGATCCTGAAGCGTATGATTGTGTCACATCCCACGCTCCAGTGTGTTCCTGTAATGCCCAAGAGTGGGAGAAGTATTCACACACCTCACTTAGGTGTGATACCATGATGAACACCTATTCAGAATATCTCCTAAGTGCTATCTGCAAACGGAACAGGATCATAATGCCAGATGTGTCACAGCGTGGGGAACAGGATCAGAGGAAGGACACACACACACACACACACACACATACTAAACCCCGTCAGTAACAAGAGGTGTGTTTCCCTATGAAAGTCAGCAACACGTGCCAATTTACACACGTATCATAACCCAGGATTAAAAAAACTTCTTTACAGGAAACTTTAGGCAAAAAAACCTACTTGGTAGGTTGGAGAAAAGATCGTCGTTTGGCTCAAAACAACTTCGGAAGTGACGCTACTGAAGTACGCAAGATACACGACAAATAAATCAGCTTTGAAATCTCGTTACACGGGGAACGACCCGTCACCTGCCTCTCGCCCGTCTCGGTCATGATTACGTTAACCCCAGCAATTTAATGGCGAAAATTGCAAATGGTTTGCATTCCCATACTAAATACTGATTATCTCCCAAACCCCAAGGTCTATTTGAGTAATTGAAAAAGCTATAATATACAGAAAACCCTCGTGAACATAGATGATACGTTCATATATGTGTGAGTGGTATATTAGTTTATGATAGGACACAGAAAAGAAAAAGAAAACTCAACAAAACAACAACTAAAAGTTGTTTTTTCTTATCGTAACTATATTTGCAAACTCAGCAGATTTGTCGTCATTGGTGGATTCTGTGATCTGTAATGCCGTGTTCACACCAAAACAGTTGCGAAATATTCGCGCGTCCAGATTACATGTTAAGTCAATGCACAGCCGCGTTAGGTTGCGAAAAAGCGAATTTTTAGAAAACTCGAAGGTAGAAAACTGTAAAGGGTTATATATGATATGAATATTATCATTCATGCTTTCATGTATAAACAGATTTTTTTCAATTGCCATGCATTTATTTATTTTTTGCCGAGATTTTATTATAAACATTAAATCGATTTTTTTACAAAAGAACTACCGTGAAATTAGGTTTCTAATATTAAAATAGCGACGCAAATTACATAAAAAATATAATTTGAAAATGTTAGTTTCTGTAAATTATGGTGCATTATAATTTGACTTTGAGTCCCTCTTTCACATTATCAGTTGGGCTTCATACGTTGAGAATAAAGGAACAAAGAGTAATGCATTTTTCTTCACGATTACGTTTCATTTAGCTCTATTCTCATTTTTTGTTGTGAAAAAACACCTTTTTCCCTTTTCATAAGAATATCTTTCAGGTGTAAATTACACAGCAAACTACTTTCTTTTTCACTTAACGATGCATTATATTTTTAGAAGTCAAGAAAAATAATTATACACGAATATAAATAACTACTAACTCCAGCTGTCAGAACGTTGAGTAAAAATATCTTTCTCTAAAATGTAAATGAGTGAAAGTATAAAGTCGCGAAGCATTTTACTATTCAAGTAAGGACCAAGTACTGTACCTCAAGGTGTTTTCCCTCCTGGAGCTGATGCCCTCAGCTGCAGCACGGCTGCATGTCAAGGCCCGGGAGTGGATTTTCACATTAAGCAGCAAGGTTACGTTGTTTAACGGCACGCTTTGAATTAATGCTCTTATCAGATCAGATGGAAGCGCGGAGATCAATAAAACAATCTCTGTGTCTAATCAAACTCTAATCTCCGTCACCAGTTATGTGAGTTATCTCCTGGTTATGAGGTATCCGCTCTAATACACTCGATTTCAACTTTATCATCGCACCGTCATCTCACATTTTGAGAAGGAACTTGGGGAGAGAGCTTGCGATGCGCGATTCATCAGCGCTATCTGTCCCGAGCGGAGAGAGAAAGAGGGAGAGAGAGAGAGGGAGAGATTGGATCTGGCTTTTCTGACGATCTGCCACTACAAAGGCAATATCTCTCCTTCGTCCTCAGATAGCGATCTCTCTTGGGACAGAGAGCGAATCCTGTAGAGATAGAAGACACTTTGGTCTTATCGAGCCGCGGAGGACGGCTAATGAAGCGGCGTGCAATAAAGATTATTCCAGCAGGCGACACTCTCTTGAAATGCATTAAACATAAATGTGCCTATTAAATAAGGGAATCATCAATGTA
This sequence comes from Taurulus bubalis, assembly GCF_910589615.1. Classification (NCBI taxonomy): domain Eukaryota; kingdom Metazoa; phylum Chordata; class Actinopteri; order Perciformes; family Cottidae; genus Taurulus; species Taurulus bubalis. Next base: position 3,487,288 of record NC_136591.1, read on the forward strand.
AATCTTATCACCCCCCAATCTAAGTGCGGCTTTGATTGTGTTGAAACAAATACTTTCCATGTTAAAGGCTACTTGGTCCATTACCATCTTAAGAATGATGCATCTGCTGCACGTGATGTGGAGGAACAGCAGAATGTACTTCGCTTCACGAGATCAAACAACCCTACATGTGAAGAAGATCTGAATACTCTCCCCAGAGAGCGCGGGGTAAACACTACCTACAGGAATAGATTTGTTTCAAGCTGAAGAAGGTGCGGTGTTCACATCTCATGTGTACATGGAACATGAGAAGCCCATCCGCACACAGATGGTTCATTTGTTTCTGTTTGTTCACGGCTCCTTATTTGCCGAAGGCAAATGTCAAGAAATCATACACGCGTGGAAATTAATACTTAATGACTGTCATTTATTAGCTATTCTTCTATTATCATGGGACGTGTGCAAGCATAGGCATATTTAATAGAACGCACTAATTAAAAAGAGTATACGTTCGCAGACCGCTGATGACAAACAGGCAGACATGAAAGCGTTTGTGCCAGTGGATTGTTTCTATGTAAACACGTGTTTCCATCCAGCAGTTTGTCCTGGACTGAAATATCTCAACAGTTATTGGGTGTAATTCATCAAGACTGCTCTACATCTACTGCATCGATTGCTGTGGAATTTGGTGCTCACATTCACGAACTGTGACGATCTGCAAAACCCATGGTATCCCATCAGCCGAATAGTTGCACTGTGTTTCGTGCTAATTAGCACGTTAACACCGTAACATAAAGATGGCTAACATGCTAAACTTTGTCAGGAATTAAGAAGGTGCAAATAATTCAAATAATTCAGAGAAAGAAGATGTATAAATCAGTTAAGACCAATATCCTAACCTTACATTCGGCCATTATCTTTTTCTCATTTCATGCATTTCACACAGCGCTGCTGCTGCTACACCTGGCAGAGCGGGGGAACCTGCACCTGCAGCCAGGCTGGCTGGCTGCTGCAATAGACCGGGACCTCATTAAAAAAGCTCTAACTGTTCACAAAGAAAGCAACCGACATGCGTCACCAACACCGCCCTGAGCAATTAGGACGGCAAAGGAAGCCGCTTCCATTGAGAAAGTGACTGAGGTGAATAAGACAACTCTCCTCTTGTGAAAGCCTCCCGCACCAAACTAAGCCTTTGACAGACAAAGGTTGTCACAGGAAGTGAACAGGTGAACAAGTATTCAGCTCACCGTCATCTAACATTCAAGCATCATCCATTTGCATTTCAGCATGATGGCTGGAGACTTGCATGACTTTGTTCTGGTTATGTCAGAGCACAGATGCATGCTGGTCTCTCTGCTGGTGTTTGGGTGCAATGATCAGTGCCGCTGACTAATGTTCCTGAGTTCAATGCAACACGTGAAGTTGTTTTGCTTTTACAAGCTTTTAAGTCCCAAACATATTTTTTAGTCTCCTTACTTAACGATGCAGTGCTGGGTAGTTAAGTCTAATTTTATTCTTTTCATTTCATCCACGCTCAAAACATCCGCAGGGCTATTTTTGGGGATGAAATAAGGCGTGCTTACATTTTCAACCGCATTCACTTCCAGAACTTTACACAAACTAATACATTGTAAAAATACGAAGCTTATTAGGAGCTAAATGAAAGGCTGTACCGCCAGAACTGGATCGGCAATCCACTCATTTCCTGCTTTTTATTATCTCTGGGTTTTTGGACCGACAAAACAAGCCATTTAATGACGTCTTCTTGGACTTTGAGAAACGGGGATGGCCATGTTTCACTATCACAGATCACAGCGTTGTTGGTGGCAGTTTGGAACTCATGCTAACTGCTTTTCTCCGGGTAACGGAAGTGCAGAGAAGTGAAGGAGAGTGTGTGTGTAGCGTCAGTATATCCAGCATCCAGCAGCAAGAGAACTGCAGGCTGCTGTGGACGACATGTGTATGACTCTGTGAGACACTTTTGAGTACCTCTTCTACCTCGGCTGACAGCAACATTCACATTGAGAGAAACACACCCAAGTTGCAGCTAAGTATGGTCAGAAACACACAAATACACACTTTAACCCCAACCCTCAGGGCCCCAATACAGCTTTAGATTGATTATGATTCTATTCAAAAGCATTATATCCCAAAGTACTTCAAATATGCAACCCAACTGTGTACGTTGTATTTCCGCAATTTGGCTAACCACTTGAAGAGTTTTCTGTGAGACTGTGTCGGTCCCGTGGAGCCTATTGGCTGTGTGCATCCAGCACAGCCCACCGAAGGATCCCTCTTCCCTTGTTTCTAAAAGAATATGAGACGTTTTCTCCCACTTCCCTTTCAGCGTCTCCTCTCCATCGCTCCCATTCATCCTGTGTGCCGGAGAGGTCCACGAGACTCATTAGCGCCCGCCTCCGTGTTTCATGCCGCGCTTCCCCGAGGGCCTCACCGGCTCCATTAGCCCAGGCAGCAGCGAGGTTTCAAACTGCCTGGGCAGACGGATGCCTTCCAAACCAAAGTGTGCTCCTTTCTTTAATTAGCATTTCTCAAACATCAATATATTTTCCTCTGCCCTCCCAGGACCAAAACTCTGCCGAATTAATTATTAACAGCCTTGCTGTCTTCCGCTTTCATTTTCGCCCACCTCCTCCTCCTTCCTTTGAAAGCAGTCATGGTTTCCAAGTTTCTGCCTTCTAGTTGGCTGTGGCTGCAGGATGGACATTCAGCAACGGCGCTTCCCCTCAGGTGAGCTTTATAGCACACATTTTCTCTACAAAATGATAAATTTGGGTCCAAATCAAGGATGCACAGTCCCGTGGATGCTGGTGTGCGCGAGGCTTTTCTACCCACAGGCCAGTTGTGATTGTCTTTACTTTTTCTTTGTTTCCTTCAGTAATTTTTTGTCGGTATTCATTGTGCTGTTTCCTAAAAAAAGAGCAGAATCACCTGTGGAGAATGAGATGAGTCCTCATCAGAACTCCTGCAGGTGGACATCAGAGGGTAATATGGCTCCCTATCCGTCACAATAAGGAAGGAGCCGCGAGGCCACAGGCTTGGAAAAGCCCGCGATCGGTTGGGAGGCACAATATGGTTGAAGAGATAAAGTTACAAAGGGAGCGAGATAACCCTGTTTTCTCTTTTGGCCTCGGTCAGCCTCTGTGACGGAGGTGTGAATAACCTCTCCATGGTAACGCCTCTGGCTTCAGCTCAAACAGTACCTGCTCATTGAATCTAAAGCTGAAGGTACCACTGCGGTGCAGCTCTTAAACATTGCTAAATAAGATTGCCTGGGTTCATTATGAAATACATACTTCACTATCAATGGTTCAGTTGTTATATATGGGGATGTTTAATGGTGTTAACATGTTTATGGTTGATTCAGAGAACTGTTGATGGTAAAACGTTGGTTATACCCTGAGAGCTAAACTGGGGATGAAACTACCCATAAATATCGGCATTATTGTTTGTTTTCTTCAAAATGGACACTGGCTAAACATAGACAGTGTGACATCACTTCAAGTAGTTTTGAGTCAATCTCAGTTGAATTAAATAGAAACAGTCCTTCTAAAACATTAATGCAACCTTAAGAAAACCAAATGCTTTCAACACAGAAACTCACTTAAGGGAAACTGAGTGAAATGAGGGATTCAAGAAGCACGTAAGTGCTGTTTTTGTCGGTCATCTTATGGAAGGAAACATCCAAGACATTAAGATTTAACAACCAATCAGAGCAGTAAATGCAAAGCAAAGACGTCTTTTCTTCCTCCAACATAAGCCGCTACCATCAACATTTGGATTCAGACTGAATGTCACCATACATGCATAATAATGGCCTCTGATTGATACAGCACAGCATGGTAGCCAGAGAAGGATCCACTACAGGAAATATATCAATTAGCCCATGGATGTTTTAATGAAACTGCTGTCATTTTCTATTTGATCGAATGCGATATCAGCAGCACTCATCTCCTCCCAAGGATCGGTTAGATTAGTATTTATACAACGGTAAATGTAGAGACTCTAGAGAGAGATGTGTCTTCACGTGTCTGATTGTGAAAGGGAGGCAGATGACACATCTCTCAATCAGTAACATCAAGCTGAAGTGGGGAAAGAGGAAATACAACTGTCTTTGTTAAGGGGCTAGGAGTCTCGGGAGGGGCTGAGAGTATAGATCAAACAGAAAACTACAGAAGTTCATGAAAAAAGAAAGTGTGACACAAATCATGGAATTAAAGTGGCTCTATGGCAGTTTCCCTTCTGAAGCGCATTCAATGGAAACAGACTGTATTTAAAACTGCAACCGGACATTAAGTTATGAGGGCGTGTTGCTCTCCTGTGACCAGCGCTGTTGTTTACCTGAACACACACTGGCTGTGAAGGTTGGAAAGGAGCGCTGTCTCTTTAAGAGAGGAGCGAAGTCGACGTACAGTATACTGGCCGAAGACAAAAACGTTGGATTTAGGATTTGTTAAATAAAAGTTGCAAAACTGAAGAAGGACGTGTTTGTGGACAGTTGGTTTCAAGGGTACTGTAACGCTGATGATGTCATAGTGATGTCATCAGGGTCATCTCAGCCGGGCCTTGGAGACGCGTCGATAACAGAGAGACGTGATTGTTTACTCCGAGGGTTTAACGAAAGATGCTATCAGGTTGCATTATGGGAAATGGAGGAATTTGGAGGCTGAACTCATGATGGGGACTAAATCTCTCAGCCTTGGATGTTGACTGCTGTCTCTCACAAGCCCCCCAATGTTAGAGGTGAAATAATAACTCACTGGAGAACTCCTTTAAACCCCCATGTGTGCCCTCTGCTGATTGAAGGTCATGATATGAAACCTGAACTGAGACCGCTCCCGATTGGACCTGGTGGCGGGATTGTTTTCTCAACTGCTGTTTGTACAGTAAAACCATAATTATATTGAATTCTGCATAAACTTTGATTATAATATGACTTTTTTTTTGCCGCGCTCTATCATGAATAAATAAATAAATAAACGTTCGCTGAGGTTTAATTGCACCACAAGGTTGTTTTTCCATCCAGAAAGCAGCTCTGCCTCTATGAATTGTTTGTGTAATTAAGAATCCAATCTGTCAGCCTCCTCCAGTCCCATATGTTGGAGTTGAGGCTGCCTCATCTTGCAATTCTGGTCTGGTCTCTTCGATTTGATGCAGATTATAGTCACACACCTCAGGGCAAGATGGTGCTGTAGCAGCACAGGTCTTACAAAGTCGCCTGGACACACCCACTAATATATAAACTCATAACTGGATCACCTTCTAAACATCGAAGGCAGCAGCCTCCATATGAAATGAATGCTCTCCAAGCAGGTAGAGCTGTTATCTTCCACAAGAGCAGCAAGTCCTCGTTCTTCATCTCTTCCTTTAGCAGCTGGTGAAACAGATGCAAAGAATGAGAGCAGACAAGCAAAGAGGAAACAGGAGAGATAGCCATGCAAATTTATTTCATCAAAGCCTATTTTTCTTTTACATCTGATGCTCAGAACTTTACTATCAACCAGAACCTAATTGTATTATATCTGCCTGTTAACCTGTAATAACACATATCAAAAATAATTATGCCAAGTGTTTCCTGAATCGCTTTGAACATCAAATTTAACCTCTTTGATATGTCAATGTTTTTAATTATAAATCACTTCTGACGTCCCCTGAGCGTCCTTTATTTCTATTGTTCATCTATGTTCAAAGCACACACACACACCCTCCCTCTACTTCCCTCTACACACACTTTGCCTGAGATAATCTTGAGTGATAATAATATATTTGAAGCAGTTAGAGCTCTTTCATGCACAAACACACAGGCGTGGGCTCATGGGCTAACTGCTTTTATTGCATGTCTTGATGTGCCGCCTGCAGGCAGGAGATTTTAAATGCCAAAATAAAAACAAATCAAACACAGAAAGCACATTGTCTTATTTTCTAATTTTGCATGCATTCTATGCGGCATCATTTTTGACATAACCCCCAGAAAATATATATACAATTTGACGTGAATCTAGTCCTGGGGCCCTCTGGTCAAACGGCACAAAGGTGCTGTGGTTAGAACTGTCGCCTCAGTTTTGGCGGCCCCTGTGGACAAAGGTGGTAGTGTTTCTAAGCATTAGAGAGCCTTTAGAAAAGCTCTCATGCTACTGCAGCAGGGTCTGACAGTCTGCCCCGCTCAGCCCTGGTTCTGGTCCTCCTATTACAAGGTTGCATGTTTTTTTTTTGTCATTGTACGATGACATTTAGATTATAGTCCCAAAAGTCTCACAGCTGAGAAAAGAAGCTGAAGTCTGCTGGTTATACTAATGTTGTTGTCATTGTCATTTTTTTTATATTTCTTTGTGTGATTTGATCTTATTTAGGCATTTGACATCTTCCATAGTGTGAGTATCAAATGTAAAAGCATGCATTATTCTCCAACCTGGAGTTTTTCCCGGGAATACGATCATCTTTGATCCCTGGCTGCTGAACGGAGGCTTCACAAACAAGGCCACTTTCTAGGATATTTGCTCTATTTTGCCTCACAACACCATCGGGATACATATTTGAAAAGCTAGTTTGAATAAACTGTACAATCTTTCATACTGTAAGTTCTTCGATCAGCTGTGACTTGACGTATTAGCATATGTATTGGATGGGAATAGGATCGGAGAGAATGCGGCTTTGTGCGGACTGTTACGCCTCTACCCTCAAAGCTGAGCTGAGCTTTGTCATTCAAATTATCCCGTGGGAGCAAAACGTGAAATAATAAGAAAGTAGGGAAGTTGGCGGATTCACATTTAGTTAGACGTGACCTTTAGTGGAACAGTAGCCGGCAAGGAAGGAGTCTTTTTTTAGGTTTGTTCGCCTTATTGCAATGTGCGCTAAACACTTATTTGTTTTTATCATAAGTCGAGCACATATTTAGTTCCAAAGAGACACAAATGCTTGTTTTAGATGCCTCTATACTTCATGAATAAAAACATCCTGTGTTTTGATTTAAAGTCCATGAAAATAAGATGATACAGAGACATTTGTGACGGGCTTTCCATCATCCCCCTGCTCATACAACCATCTGTAAATCCATCATGTTCTCTGAGCTCTGCTCTTTTTCCACAGGTGCTCTGGCTGTCATGTGAGCCCTTTTGCCATTTGCCTTGGATTGGGCAGCCATCTGTGACTGTGATGAGGTTTTCTTTCTCTCCGTGCTTCTCATATACGAGAGGGAGAGTTGTTCACAATGCAGCCCCTCACCCTTTCACTTTCCTCTCAGCTTGTGTTTGATTCCTCATGCGATAGGAAAACACCAACACCTCACACTGGTGTTTTTGTTTGAAAAAAAACCACTCAATCAATACTCTCAGCCATCTTTCCCTTTGTACGAAATTATCTTTATTTCTCACATCCATGCAGCCGTATTGCCATTACTGCTCACTCAAAAGGAGCCGGCATGTCTGCGCCTGATAAGGATGCTCAAGGTTGTTGATGGTGGCTTTCCAATCCATCCTGTCCTCCAAATCAAAGGCCTGTCCATTGGTCTTTAATACTCTCATAGAAAGTATGGTGACTGGGGAGTGATGAATAATAAAAAAAGGACCTTTAATACTGCCTGCCAAAACGTATTTGTTGTGTGAACCTTGCTCCCTGGCAGCATTTGAAGTTGCACACAAGTCAAAGGGAAGTCAGGGGTCTGGGTAAATAGTCTGCACACAAAGCAGAACTTTGAAACCCCACATCATGGTTCACGCCCTTGTATGTGTCCCAAATGTACAAACAATATATTTTATTATTTCATTTGTAGCCCAGAAGATGGTATATTTAAACACATGCTAATGGCTATTAAACCACCACGCTAATGTAGGGTTAGGTCAGTTAAAACACCTGGTTAAGTTAAGGGAGCGGTCATGGTTAGGGTTAATACAAACCCTAAAGGAGCAGTACTTCCTGCATTAACACTGAATGTTGGCATTAGATCAACATTGTGAGACAACAGATATGTGGATAGTGTCCTAGTGTATGTTAGCTTGAGGAAAACATGCGGTTCGGGTAGTACAATTGACTTACATGCTCTTGTGAGCCCAGGGCGTGCCGTTTAATTTGCAATGTGACATCAATATGTCTGTTTTTGATTAATGAACACATGAAGGAGACCACATGAAGGATCATTCTGCCCCCTAAAATGGGGGCTGTGGGGTTCAGGAGGTTTTAACCTATCTAAGTGGTAAATGGTCTGTACTTGTATCAATGTTTTCTGGTCTACCGACCACTCAAAGCTCTTTAACACTACGAGTCATCATTCACCCATTCACACCACAGGAACAGCTACGCAAGCAATTTGGGGTTCAACTACACCACTGAGCCACAGTCGCCGTGGCGTTACAATAAATACATAAATCAATCACTGTTGATTGGTGAGGAGAAGCAAAAAAAAATAGTCCCTTCTAAAAATAACTAGGCTAACATGATGGAAACGATGAAGGAATTGAATCAAACTAAATGTCAGTTGGCGCTGAATATCAGGTTGGACATATATTTCTGCATATATATACATACATATACATATATGTCCTGTCAGTCTGAACATCGGCAGCCCGCTGACTCAGACGAGTTTTGTTGTCAATGTCTGTGGAAGGCGGCAGAGTAGTTATTGGTTATCTCCGAGGGAGATGGCTGTTTCTTCACTCTGCACACAGTGTCTGTCGTGTCAGGGCGCCCAGGAGACGGGACATTTGGCTGCCGTGTGATAGCACAGCAGGGCCAGCTAATGATGATACCATTCTCAGAATCTCAAGGTCATGTATAACTTCCTGGGAAAAGAACAACTTGCTTTGCAACTGGAAAAAAAGCGGAATTTAAAAAGCTGCCGAGAATTGAGATGAGATATTTATTTTATGTGAACCAAGAAAAGTGGAATTTGGAGACACATTGTGCCCAATTCATAAAAACATAATAGTCAGGAGAGTCTCTGAGGCGATTGTTTAAAGCTGAGGATGTAACACTTCAGACTTGGACTAAAATGCACGGTTGACTTGCAAGGTGGGACGTTTAAATATGTCAGTTTGTCAGTATGAAACTTCACTTGGCAGGTTTGAGAGTGTTTGATAGAATGAGGACACCAAACGGCTGCACAGTTTAAGCTAGCGATGTAAACAAAGTCGCTTTGCCTCTCGGAACTTCCCGTCAGACGCGTGTCCTCAGATAATGCCGGCAGTCGCCGCAATCGGCACCGTCGTAATTTATGCAGAGAGAAATCAAAAGTTGTTATTCAAACGGAATTCATCTCCCTCAACTGAACCGAGCTTTGATGCCGGCTTGAATCGGACAAAAGTAATTGATTATTTCCCGGGTTTTACAAGAGCGTCGCTCCTAACTTGAGAGTGAAAATGTGACTTTGCCTCTTTATCTCCCCTTATTTCAACATCCTGTCGATGCTGGTAATCTGTGTGTGTGTGTGTGTGTGCTTGCAGCTTGCAGCCAGACAAGGTGTTCCCTTTGATACGCCGGGGAGGAGGAACTTTATGCTCACAGGCATAATTCTGCTCAGCACAGGAACATGACATGACGCTTTCAAAAGACACTGCGCTCTTTTGATTGAGGATGGCAGTTCTAGCGTGACATTCAAATCATTATTAAACAGTGGATCTGGTCACATCTGACAGAAGACTAATGCTGCGTTCGCACCAAAAGCGTTGGGAATGATTCGCGCGAGTAGATTACATGCAAAGTCAATGCACAGACGCGAATGGTTGCGAATAAGCATATTTTTCGTCGGCCGTTGCGAATGACGCGAAAAAGCGAACGCCGCGTTGTGAAAAATTCACCTAGCGCTGAGTTGCGTAAACCAATGGACTTCCACAACAAGTATAAAGCAGAGTGGTTATTTCAATGATGGATGGTGGAAAAGGTAACTGTTTTCACGGAGTTAAGCCACGGAAAAGCTGCGCCCACTTTCCACCGCGAAAAAGGCAAATGATGCAAATTTACCACATAAAGTCGAACGAGTAAATTGGACAATTGGAGTCTTACAGCAGCGTTCAGCCTCCTTTTAAATTATTTTCTGTTATATTTGTATGAGAGAAATAAAACACCAATGATGTCTTACACCCATGCAAACATTTGTGAATCCTGGTTTTTCTTCTTCTATGCAAAGCATTCATGAAACATACAAATGAGCTGTTTACGGGCAATTGTCAGTTCCGTGTGCAAGACATCCTCCTGAGCAAACAAGAGCAATGACAACAAGACAAAACAGAGTCATAACAATAAATGGCTGGGGAGATGAAATCCCCCATCTGGCCTGTGACCACCAGGAAGCCTCGGGCCAACAGGAGGAAGATGCAGCGGACCAGACTGCACTGCTGTTGTCACCGTGACCGCGTGTGCAACAGAACGGATGTAACCATCAGCTGTTAGTTGTTATGCTGACAACATACGTCAGCTGTAAAGAGTTGCCTTGATCGCTGTGACAATGTACGGAGGAAACAGGTCAATCCGCTTTGTTGATTTGAATGGGAATGTTCATTCTACTATCTCTAGGGGTCATGGGACATCGGGACAAAATAATAGGCCTCTTGTCAAAGCGGGCCAACAGGGATGGGACCCAAATGCAAACAATCCAGAAAACTAGCCAGAAAACCACACTGGGGAAGCTCTTATTTTGCTTGGTTGCACAATTTAAAATGTCTCCGCTGTGGTGGATTGCCAGAATTTCCTTTTGAGTGACAAAGTGGACTGATATATTCCCATTCCAATATGTTGTCCTATAGATCCACAAGGCTTCACAAAGTCTGTTATACCGAAACATAAAACTCTAACATTTACACAAGGAAGCCAATAGAATGCCACACACCACAATGCTGACTGCAGCTTCATGAACTCAGAGTTCACGTTTGCATATATAGTGTAAACTTCCATAACTCTGAGCACTCATACAGTGCACAAGACTTAACTTCCTTCTCTATTAGCACCATGATATATATATATATATATATATATATATATATATATATATATATATATATATATATATATATATATATATATATATATATATATATATATATATGTATACTTATGACTACATTGTGTGTTTCATGAATAGCCACTCTACTTAGCTAATTGAATTGCAAAGCCGGCGATTGGACTCTTTATTGCCGGCTTCAGTAAATTAATTGGGTGAATCCCTGATTGCCTTTAGTTGGCATCAGCGACAGTCAAAGGGAGATAAAACAAAATCCTTGGATCTTACAAACCTAAAAGATGTCTGATGCGGCAACAGAAGAAGTGATTAACTAGGTGCAGAATCGGCTCTAATTCTTTTCATTTTATCGCTCGTGGAACATCTTTCTCATTTGTGTTCTTTAGACGAAAAGTCATTTTATTGAGTAAAACATTTTGTGATGATGTGAAATGGATTTCTTAAACATAGGTCAGGTCATGGACTGCTGCTTCATAACTGCCACAAGAAAAATATAAAGTCTTACTCACCCCACATTACCGTAAAAGCCGGGTTACAAGCCGCTACTACCTTCGGTGGGTGTAGCAAGCTTGCGCTGCTGCTAGCTCCCCGCTGCTGCTAGCTCCCCGCTGCTGCTACTACTGCCCACGTCCCCTCTGCCCAAGTTTGGTGTCGAGCCGGGGCTGGTCCCGCTACCTTCGGTGGTTGTCGGAGAGCTAGCAGAGCGCTAGCAGAAATTAGCGGAGAGCTATCAGAAGTTAGCGGGGAACTAGGGGAGCGCTAGCAGGAGTGCTAGCAGGAGCGCTAGCTGGCTACAGTGGGAAGCTAACGAGGACACTGACCGAAGGTAGTAGCGGTTTGTAACCTGACTTTTACAGTACATCCTCAGGCCTCCACTGAAGCAGTTAGGAGTCCAGACTGTTGCACAAGGGCACCTTGGCAGCAGGTGTTGGGACTCATTCTGTGGAGAGAGTACATTTCTTACTTGGGATCCTGTTTAAGTAATAGCAGCTTTTCTTTTCAAACAAACCGCAGAATTAGAGGCACTGACTGGCCGTCGCTCGGTAAAATATATACTGTGATCAGCGAGGCTTAATGTTCTCCAAAGGACGGAGATCAACCTGCTATATTTCAGGCCGGCTTATACAGGCAGGCCGTACCATATCAAGCGTCAGATCAGAGGATTCAATAATGGCTTCGTCTGAGCCTCTCAAAATGAAACGCTGCAAGAGGAGAGAAAGTGGAGACTTTTAAACTTTGAGGGCGCACGTGACCTGGAGGATTCCTCCATGAAAGGCCAAGAGAATGACAGGTATGAACTCACACAACTGACAGCAATTTAGCCTCAACTAATTCCAGCTCTCCAGCTCAGAGCTCTGTCTCTCAATTGCTCCTGAAATTTCCCATTCTGATGCTGCACATAAAAGCAGAGAGAGAGACAGACAGAAAGACTGTTTTTGAAGAGAGAACCAATTCGCTGGTGGTTTGAGTCCGACCTCTTCTTTCATGATTTAAAAAATATATATTTCCATCAATAAAATAGAAATTCAACTGAAAGGGTAACCTAACAGGTTTCAAGTTCATGAAAAAAAGAATCTGCTATTTCATTTCTCTTCTGTGACCAGTATGCATCCTGCATTTATATTCATTTTCTGGGGAAGTTTCATGGTGATATGTATTAGTTAAATGTTTGTTCCCTATTCATCTGTGGTGTCTTCAAAATGTCTGTACAAAACATCTCTTTGAAGGTTGTTCCAAAACACGTTTTTCTCTAAATAAAAAATGTTTTTCTCAGACTCTGAGCCATACATCTCCACTTCAGCAGCTCTTACTTCCTCAAAGCTTCCAGTTATACTCTTCTCTGGATTCTGAAGATTTTTACTGGTTCATATATCTTTCATAGCCAGACATTAACAGTATTTTCATACATATCCATAATTCCCTCTGTATACCGTAAAAGTTGTGTTACAAGTCACTACTACCTTCGGTCAGGGTCCCCGTTAGCTCCCCACTGTAGCCAGCTAGCGCTCCAGCTAGTGCTCCGCTAGCTCCCAGACAACCACCGAACGTAGCGGGCCCAGCCCCGGCTTGACACCCGACTCAGGCAGAGGGGACACGGCCAGTAGCATCTTGGGGAGCTAGCAGCAGCAGCGGGGAGCTAACGGGGACACTGACCGAAGGTAGTAGCGGCTTGTAACACGACCTTTACGGTAACCCTTTAACTCAAACGTGTCAACAAAATGAAACTTTGAACCTGGTTTCATCCGACATTTCTGTTCTGGAAACGCTAAGGCCTCATTTGCATATTAAAACACACAATTTCAGAAAGCCTGTCATAAAAAAATAATCGCCTTAATGGGGAATTTTAATGGTGATATCTATTAAGTAAAATGCTCACCCTATTCACCTGTAGTGTCTCCCGTTAAACCGTCAAAACGCCAGCATACTAAGACGGTCGCTGAGTGTATTAAGATGCTGATGCCAGGCACAGTAGTGCCTTGAGCTACATGCAGCCTCACCAAAATGAATAATCCTTGCTCATTAATTATTAAAAAAAAGTGTTTTTGTTTTGTTGTTGTGTCTTTAATTTGAAAAGAGAATTCTGTGTTCTGCTTGTAAACTACTCTCTTGACAACACACACGACATGGAGGTAAAAGCACGAGGCGAGGAGAGGTGGATGTGGAACACTGAGTTGTTATCAACCCGCCCCACACACACACACACACACACACACACACACACACACACACACACACACACACACACACACACACACAGGCCTCGCTGCATGTGGCGTTCAGGGGCAGTATTTGTAGGCGTGTTGTACTTTCATGACTCCACAGTTAAACCTGGTCTTGGGAGGGATTCTCAGCATGAGTGCACACGTTGGTGTGCTTGTGAATATTTTGTCGGTGTTGCTCATATTTCATCTGATGCAACATCAAAATTGAGGAAAAAGCTCATCCTATGCAACAAGCGAGTGAATAAAAGCTGCAGCTGACTTTCACGTTCCTTAACCTCGATAACAGGCAGCTTTCTTTTTGAAGGTGCATTATTGCGGGATGTAAATGTTCATCTTTGTTCCTGTGAATTCATGTCGGAGGCAGAGAGAGAGAGAGAGAGAGAGAGAGAGAGAGAGAGAGAGAGAACCCGTCCCACAGAGTAAACAGGTGAAATGCAGGGAATAAAGTTGCGTGTGCGTTACCTGTCTAGACGTATCCAGGCTACTGGAAGAGAGCCAGGTGACTGGATGTGAGAGATCAAAGTTCTGCGGAATGGAAGCCGGAGCGGGTAGTTACCAAGACTCAGGATTTGCGTCCATCAGCCTAAGCCTCGGCTGCCTTTGTTCTTCACAGACCTCTGTAAACACCGGCGTGAAGCGTTCCCGTTTGATTCATATCCACAACATATTGTTTCATCCGTGATGCCTCTCCCGCCCGTGGAACTAAGAGGGCTGAGCTTAAGGAGAGCTTGTCCTGGATAATCAAATCCTTATCTGTAGAGAGGAAAGATGCTGCCGTCTTAAAGGACATGGTGCAAAGGACAAGCAAGGCAGCTTAACTTTTTATTTCCCTTGCCTCTACACTATCTGGCTGAGCTCTTACGTGCGTTTCTTTTTTTGTTTCAGCCCCTTCCAGTTTTGGTTATTATAGATAAGTTCTGTCCATTTTTCCATGTCTCTGATTTAGATGGCGGGGGTGATTTAGCATCAGCTGACAGAGTGCCAGCATCACAGCAAGGCTCTACTTTCCCTCCCCTTCTCTGTCTCTTTCTCCATCGCCAGGCCTCGCTCTTTTCTCTCAGCACACAAGCGCAGCGGCCGTTCTGTTCCAACCTTGCTGTCCGCATGACGGAGCATGGGAGGGATGATGGAAAGGCACTTCGCCCAGACTCCTGTATTTGAAAGACTTTTTTGAGTGGGGGGAGAAAAGTCTTTCTGCAAGGTGCAGGCTGGGAACGGGCAGAAGGATCTGAAGAAATCAGAACAGAGGAAGGCTTATGAAAAAGAAACACCTTTCCTAGGGGCGACTCTACTCTTCTGTCTTTCAAGGTGCATACAAAAAAAAAAGGAGGCCAGCAAACTAAACACATTCATTTTACTCTGCTTGGCTCAGGGAATCCAAGCCTGCTGTGTGGGATGGAGAAAAGTGAGGGAACACAGCCTGCCTGACTAAATGATGGTGTTAGGATTATTGGGGACCACCAGTTCAGTGAAGCAGAAAATGGGAATATGCTTCTGGGGCCACACCAGTTTACTTGAGCGGGACGCCAGAGAGACAGACGGGGGCGACCTCAGCAAAACATACAGCCGGAGAAAAGCGCTGCCGTACTGCACCAAACCATCTAATTCTAACTAATTGGAGTTAACCACGAGCATGAACCCATTTCGCCACCTTATTGAAATTCTGGATTCACAGCAATTAGAAAAAAGAATTACAGGGCAGAATTCAGATAGGGGGGCTATTAATCACAGTCATTATGGGTAATACATTTTCAGTCCTTTCAACTGTCTCATTCTCGCATCACGGCCTGCGTTGGCTTCTGAATATTCAGCCAGGACAAATTCTCTTTTTGAAGATTTAGTGGAGTTGGAAGCGATTAGCCTCCTTTAAACAGGCGACCGTCTAAAGACATGAGGACGCTTTCATTCATCCTGTTATTCAATGCTTCTTTTAAAACGCTTCCAGGTCTCATTCATCAAGGGAAAATGAAATGTTTTCACTGTATGCTTACAAATTAGACATGCAATTTTATTTTTCAAGGTGAATTTAAAAAACAAAAGGTAACTAAAAAAAGCAAAAGCCAAAAGTGATTCAGGATGGAGAGCAGCATCTCACTGGTTTCCTCCACAAAAAGACAACAACCTTCACAAATGAACACCCCTTTTTCATTTTTCAAAAGTGAATGAAATCAGCAGAAGTAAAAGACTAACGCTATTCTATGAATGAGCAACACAAATCAGCGTGAGTAAACACAACGAGACGGCGGACTAGTCGGCGTGACGACGTCAACTAATGTCATTTAGTTACTTCACATAAAACCATTAAAAGCATCAAAACATAATGCAAGAATAAATCGTGATTATGTCTCCGGTTTGTGTTATCCAGACCTCGTTTCATGCATCAAACCAAAAAAGCATTGACTTTGGGACAAGAGGACTGGAAGTATGTTGACTCATTCCCAGTCCTGCTCAAGGCAGCACTCTGTCATGATTAATCATGAGGCACTGTGTGGAAATTGTTGGTGTGAGGCCGGTAGAGAACTTCCACAGACCACAGGAGGGGTTGTCTGCGATACAGATGTGAGAGTCCTCGTCCTGGTCTCTGCTGATGCCTGCAGGCTTCCCCGGCTCATCCCAACAGCAGAACAGCAGAGGAGACAACTTTCTCTTTTCTTTCACTCCGCTTCAGAATCCTGCCGACTCGAACCCCTCAGCACCGGGGTCCCAGCTCACTACCTCAGAGAGTGGTGTGCACATGATGTATCCTCACATGAAGCCACCACCATGCATGTCCTGACATGGAGTCTGCTGCATCTCTCATATCCTAAGAACCGTTCATCCGACTTGCACGAGGATGTACACTACTCGAATTTGGACAGACAACACGTTCAATATTCCTCAACTTTGCATAAACAAGAGATAGAGCTCTGTGCAGCAACAGGGAGCTTCAAGGCTCTGCAGACTTTTGCAGCTGGATAACAAAGAGCGATGAGCAGTTCTCAACACTGCAAGCAGTAATACTGGTGTGCGAGCCATCAGACAAGCGGGTCCGCCCTGGACGGGCACTGCACTAGGGATGACAACTCATGCTGCAGATGTTAGCTCTTGGACAACTTCCTGACACCAATCTTAAAATGAGGACGTGTTTACAGGAGATTTTAACCTTTTAAAAACTAATGTTATATAAAATTGGAAATCATAGCTTGTTTTATAAAATATCACAGATGTGCCAAATGTGCGCAAATGTGGCCCAATGCAAATTTTGGAGACCTCGCCTGAATGTTCTCTGTTCTAAACCCTCTCTAACGTTGTTTTGCTTCCCTTTATCAAAGTCAACCTTTGCAGAGAGAATGTTCACATATTGTGCTATGATTTGGGTTAGAGAATGTTCACATATTGTGCTATGATTTGGGTTAGAGAATGTTCACATATTGTGCTATGATTTGGGTTAGAGAATGTTCACATATTGAGCTATGATTTGGGTTAGAGAATGTTCACATATTGTATATGATTTGGGTTACAGTTGGACCTTACAGCTGCATCATTTAAAAGAAATAATCATCCTGAAAGTGATTTTTTTATAGGCGGACCTGAAACCTTTTAATTTTTTTCTGTGTGTCATCTTCATTTACTCTTAACCAGTAACATATAGACTGATATTTATACATCTGAACAGAATCTCACATGTGTACCTTTTATTATAACCAGAATTATTGAAATAGCCCTAGTGGTTGCAGAGATACACCCTTTTTAGTTTGAGTATGCAATTTTCGAGCAGAGGCCTAAAAATAGGTTGGTTTTCTATTGGGTAAAAAGAGATGATCGTGTAATGTGCACATAGATGCAGTAACCTTCTTAATAATCCATGAGTGACAAAAGAGGATTGACAGTGTTGTATTTTCTTTAAAAGCCAGAGGCTAATTGAACATAAACTCAGGTACTAGGCCACGTTTGTTGAGAGGATGGGTAAAATTGACATACTTTAAAAGGCACAAACATTACTTGTGCTGTATGATCATTCTACATGGAGCTACCTACCAGACACACACTGTTAACTGGATGTATGGCCTTCTCAGATTCTAGACATGATATTGAGCAAACGTCTAAATGACTTAATAGTCCTTTTAAAACTTGTCGTTGCTACTTTAAACTGAATGTTTCTGTGCAAAATACCTTTATTTGCAAGCTCAATTGAGTCATTAACGGTCTCTCCACACTCCGTATTGATTTTCCAATCACGACTTTTATCTGTAAAATGAGTCAAACACAGTAGATGAGTCATGCTGAGGGCTAAAATGAGATGTCATACCAACCGTATTAGCATTTGTTAGGTCGTAGTAACATGGTCCCACATGACCCATCAGCATGGGTGAGCCAATAACATGGAGGCCACACCAGGAGGATACTTGATTCTGAAACCCAAATCAGACCTCCAGGCGTAGAGACACACGCTCATTCCCACTGTCTCTGGGCTCTGGCCCCAGATCAGCTTTAATAACAGGCAGTGTGTGAGTTTTGAAGCGCCGAGACCCAGGTGAGCTGACCCTGGACCAGTGCTCGCGGCGGTGGCTCTGTAATGAGGCGCGGTGGGAGGCGAGTGATGAGGAGTTTCTGCAGTAAAGGTCTCCGCTGAGGTGAGAGCAGCAGCAAACGGCTGGTAATCAAGAAGTCCAGCCAGAGGCGCTGTCATGCTCGCTGGATTGCTCAATCTCCTCGTGTTATCTTCTCATGCTGAGCTCCTCCTCTCCGCTCAGGCACTGCTCCCACACACACAGATGTTCATTCTTGAAAAGGCTCTGAGAGGAATCTCTTCTTCAGCTCTTGTCTTTTTTAAATAATTACATAAACAGTCAAGAATTGTTATTAATAATGCTAAGAATTCATAAATCCTGACATTTTAATCTGAGTATGCACTGGAAATGAAAACAGAACCCCTTATGAGGTTTTAGTAGAGAAAAACATATTTTCGATGATGATTTTGAGATTCTGAATCAATGTAAAAACTGCTAATCTCACATACTACCGACCCAAACAGCTAAACAGAAAAAGTGTGCTCATTTAAGATTTATATAGGAACTTGAAGGGAAAAAAAGTCTGCAGCCGGCAGGAGAGCAAAGGACCCGAACGCAGAACCAAACAGGAAGCAGGAGGATGATTACAGTGATTTAATAAAGAAAATGTCCAACAAAACATACATATGAGGAGAGGCTTGTGAATCCAAAAGTGAGCGCATGAAAATCCAAAGTGAAGCGACGGCAAACATGACAAATGAAACGGATGCGCAGAGATAAATAGGACAAGGTATGAGGGATTCGACCAGGAGACGTAGCAGACAATCACAATCTCCATCTTTACGGACCCGCTGACTCCGTGAGGGTTTAGTTCTGTCTCCGCTGTCACATCATCGAGTGCTTGAGTGTCTGGCAGACATGTTGAGCCCTTTATGAACCCTTTCCATAAGTCAGCATTAGATGCCGGCTTTCCCCAAGGGGATTACCCACAATTCATAGCAATGTGACGTTAAACAAGCACGACGTAAAAAAAATAGGTAAACAAAGAGGCATGTGTGTGTTCATCCCGATAAATGACATTTACACAACAACATTAATTTAAAAACCAACCTATTTTTAGACCCTTTCCTCGAAAATTGCGTACCCAAACTAAAAAGGGCGTATCTCTGGAACCATTAGGGATATCTGAATAATTTTGGTGTTATAATAAAAGGTACACCTGTGAGATTTTGTTCAGAATGCCTAAGGGAGCTGCAAACTTCAGTCCAGTAGTATTCCTTATCTATTTTCCCATCAGCACAAGCAAATGGCCGGAGCCCAATGGGGCAGTGTGTGGTTGAGCGAGAGAGAGAGAGATGCGCTGGTTGGTGCAGGTGGACAGGTTAGTAGTGAAGTTGTCAGGTGGCTCTAAATGTACAGTGCAGGTTCCAGTTTCCATGAATAAACACTGCAAAGCAGGTCTCTGGAGGAGCAAATTATGCTTTGCCCAGGTTGCAAAATATTGCACCAATATAGCTCAATATATTCATGCACTGCCTTCTTATTAGGGACCAACATATAGTCATTACGCACGTATAAAAATAAAAGAAGAAAAGTGGACAGTTTTTCAGTTTACGCCCGTAAAATGCAACAAAGAGGAAAGCCTGCAAAAGAAGGTACAATGGAACTGGAGGAAGTTATGAAAGGTGCTAACCTCAAATGCAGAGCAATAATATACCAGAAAACCACTATTATCTGTTTAAAGACACAGAGGAGTAATGTCTACCTGAGCAGAGCAGTAATGTCTACAGTGTGTGTCTCAGTGTGTCGTTATCAGAGCTTTTTTAATTTGTTTTATTGTGACAGCTGATGACGCCGTTCCGACTGTTAGAACGGTTAGCTGCTAGCCGCCGTCTCCATCATGAGAGCCGTGTTGAATACATAATGTCTAGATATTGTATAAAAAGTGCATTTCATGCTCTGTATGTGTAGGCCCACTTCAACAACAGTGTGTATCTGCCTGTTGTGACTTATCCCCTATGGGTAAGTACCTCTAGTGACACGTCTCCCGATAGAGAAAGTCATCTTTACAGACATGCCTTTGTACCGTAGGCTCCCCTACAACTCAATGGTCTGTCCATGTCTTTTAAACCAAACTCAATTGCTATTGAAAAGTCTGTAAAGAGATCAATGGCAAATGTATTTTGGTGTTATTTTTGTTCAGTCGAATTTTCTTGATCTCGGCTTCAAACCACCACATTTCTCCTTGGGGAGCCTACAATGACTCGCAACCGGGCCAGGAAACCGAAGCGTTTGAGCAGTTTCAATCATACGCATGAAGACTTTTAGAAAACAAGATCAATCAATATCTACCTCTTAAAGTTAACTCACAAATTGTACTTTAATCGAAAACGTCAGTCACCCTCAGACACTAAGTAACCATCTATGTTGCTCATCAGTGCTTGAATGCCAATGACCTGAAATCACTGACTTCAAACGGGCTGGAAGATAAACCTATAAAGCTAAAGACCGTCTTTGTGTCCTGAGGAACGCCTCATGCTCCACATTTCTGTGACCTAATTTCCCTTTTCACACTGTCAATACCCAAAATGTGCTACTGCATCAAAATGGACAGAAGGCTTTAATGACTATTTCTTAGCAAGGAAGAGGACAATTCTCTGCTCGTCTGGAAGTGCTCCGTATCCTGATATGAATACATGCATGAGGAGAGGAAAATGTGAAAGCGCAGTCGAACCGTGTGCATGAATAGCCTCACTGGCACGTCCACTTGTCCGTGGAGGTACAACAATCAGTGGTTCAGAGAGATATCGTGAGTTTTCCTTAATGCTACACATAATGCAGTGCAGTTTTCACTGAAGAAGGAGCTAAAGGGATTATGGTACTTGGGTGAAGAGCAGCAGATTCACTGTCACTTTTTGTTTTATTCCCTTTACTTCTTCAGGACACTACATGAGCCGAGCTAACGTTGTGCTGATAGGCTTCACAAAGGGGACGGCAGATTAAAGAGGCTACTGAAACCAACAAGTCCCACCTGTTTAAAAATGACCCATCTGAGTGTTTCCCCCCCATCAGGAGAGCAAAGACACATCAGAATTAAAAAAATAAATAAGAGTTGGCTGCATTTGGGAGAAGTTTGCCGTCAGGACTTTTTGCCAGAAGCCCTGCCCCTTTCGAAATATGTTTCAGCCAATGACCTGCTGTTTTGACTTCCACCACAAGTTCTGGTCCGCTCCGGAGAACTTGACTCCGACCAACTTCCCCCGCGTGCTGTGGGAAAAACAATCATTACCATTTTTTATTGTGCATTTCTAATAACCTTTAGCTGCATTTACATGTTACAGATTGTAGGAGCCAAATAGGATCAAGCTACACTGTACACTGGGTGGCGCTGTTCTGTGTTGGCTGAATAATCAATCAGAACATGGTTGACGGCAGGTGTTGGGCCCCGGAAAGGGCAAAGGGTTTTAACCGCTTGCACGGTACTGTAATGCTTCGAGCAACATACGATTAATTGTGGGCAGCCGGGGGCCATATCAATGTTCTACCACGGCATAAGAGAATAAACTCATCTTATTCCTTACAACATGCCCGTGGATCATTGAACCGAGTCCAAGGAACGCAAGGTGATCGAGGCACAGGAGCGTCAGCCAGATCAATCCAGAGGGAAAAGCACCTCAGTAGCTCAGGCTTCTTTAACACAGATATTAGCATAACCTGTTAAATATGCAATGGTGTCATATTCCACAAACATTGGTGCAGCAACTGCAGAAACACATAAAGAAACAGTAACTGTCAAAGGCACATTTGTTTTTCATGCTGCAATGAAGAACCCACCGCTGCTGTGAAAAGTAAAACCACTAATGGGGTGCAGCGGTTTGAAAAGGTTTAGCAATCGCTGTTTATCTCTTGCACGTGCACAAATATGCACTAACTTGGTCTGGCTTCAAAATAGCATGTACGGAAAATAGCACGTCACAAACATCACCGACGTAACTTCTAAATGACTCAGCACCGTGGGACAGGAACACCGGTCTCCTGGTTCTAAGTCCCGTTTTTGTTTGACCCATAAAATGTTGATTAAAAAAAAAATTGCTTTGCAGATGCTTTACGAAGAAGGAAATTCATTCAGTCATTCCACACATCTGTTTGACCCAGAAGACACTTTGGGGTTTAAAGCTCAGCTGTTGGATGTCCAGAGCTTTCAGCACCTGAATGCACCATTCACACACAGACACATAGAAGGCTGCTTTCATATTTCTTTTTTTCCGTTCAGGAGTTAATGTATTTTCTCTGTAGTCCTCATAAGCGTGTTATGGAATCCTTTCTTTCAGGTGTTGACGTGTCCTGCACAAAAAAAAGGAGCCAAAGAAAATACTTCAAATCCACCATTTTGTTTTCTCTATTTCTCCGAGTGACGGATATGTCTTGGAAAACAGAGATGAGGCTGTAGCCAAAAACAGAATGGTTTCCCAGCAGCGGGGCCTATACATCATTGTAAATAATTCACAGAAGTAAAGCTAGCTTCCTGGGGCCAGTACACACCCGGGCCAACATGTGCTTCATCTTGCTCACTGTGAAACTCCCCGAAGGCACAACATTGACCCGGGGCAGGCAACTTGGGGACATGTTCCAACAGGAGAACATTACTCCTCTTCCTACAAATGTACTTTTTATGAGGTGCCAAATGTGACAACAAAATTGGATTTTGTACTTTACTTGTTCTTTATCTGGTGTACATTCTACAGTGTCAGTTTGCGGAGAAGTTTGGATTACGTTAGCGTGCAAGTCAAAATGGATCTTCAACGCGTGCAATATCTACATTAATCTGGATGGAGGTGTTGGCTGAAAATACACAGAAAGTGAATGAGTGGAATAAATGTAACCGGACATACAGTTTATCATTTCCATGCCACATCTGTGAAATCACTCATATTTCACTCAGTAGCGCAAAGATTGTGTATGGTGGCCCGAAGGGGACAAACACAGCACGTTGATAAAACAGGAAATGTTAACATCAAGAAATCACCAACGCAACTAGTAACACAATAATGGAAACATTTTGACATTTTGGGAAATGTGCTTATCTGCTTTCTTGTCAGATGAGAAGATTGATACCACTCTCACGGCTATCTGCTAACATGAAGCTACAGCTAGCTGCTGGCTAGCTTAGTTTAGCATAAAGACTGGAAACACAAAAGCTAAGACAAACAAAAAGAAATGGAGGAAGCAACACTACACAGTGGGCATTTCGAGAAAGAGTGGGAGACAAAAGAAGACAGACAGCAGCAGATCGCACTTTAATGGTGAGGCCAGACGGTTCTCCAACCTCACCCCCACGCAGCAGGGGGCGCCGCAGGGGACCGCTTTGGGGACAGTTTCCATGCTGAAGAATCATTTTTAATTCAGTTGCTCTAACTTATTTTATCAGCTCTCAGGACTGCTGCTGAGTAAACACTTTTAAAATTGAAGGTGAGAAAGCCTCTCAGGTTCCGAACATAAAAAATGCATCAGCCGTGTGAATGTAGAACAGTATATCATCCTGGAAACACTGCAGCTTCCATTCCAGCATGGTGGTTGGAAGCAGTAAACCAGGTTCAATCTGCTTTGATAGTGTGTTACATTTATTATTGGGAGCTTTTGCATACATTAAAGAAAAACAGGCATGTATTTCTTTGTGGTTTATCGTGTTTGTTACTCCACAATTTGCAAAGTAGAATAACTATGTTCCTGCTATCTGATGCATCTCTTTGCAGTACATTTGATCCTTTCATAGATATAAACTGCCTGCCTCCTATTGATTTTTCAAATAGCAACCTGTGCTGTGGCCTTGCACCAAAGCCCACACACTGTTTGAATGATGACACCCTCAATACATCAACATGCCCAAGTCAACCGGCCTGATACCAGCAATAGTGGAGCTGCTCAGCCGTGTAATGGGGCCTTTTGTGTTTTAGTCTAAACATACAGACCGATCACTGACGCATGCAGGCCGGGTGATGTGGAGCGGCCCAGTGCTGATTGAATCACAAAGACACTCGTCTTCCTTTCATAAATGTTTGTCTGAAGTCAGGATGAGTCGATGTGTTTGGACACATCAACCCGTCACTGAGGACTGACCCGGTCTGCTCCCATTACATAGCTCTTCCAACCCATCAGCGGCCCTCAGTGTTCCAGTGTCAAGCCTCCAAACCGTCACGATCATTACGACGCGGCTCGAAGCCTCAGAGTCCTCTGAAGTCAACATCTATGCTGCTTTGAAATATAGGATGATCTGTTTTTTGTTGTCTTCAGGACTAGTACCGTAAAAGTCGGGTTGCAAGCTGCTACTACGTTCGGTGGGTGTCCCCGCTAGTTCCCTGCTGTAGCCAGCTAGCGCTGATGCTAGTTCCCCGCTAACTTTTTTTTGTTCTCTATTACTGTTTATTTATATTACTTGATTTGTTTTATCTTTTATTCACTTGTGAGCAATGCCCACTGCAGGACTAATAAAGGATTATCTTATTTTATCTTCCGCTAGCTCTCCGCTTACTTCCAAAACCTCTCCGCTAACTTCCGCTAGCTCTCGCTAGTTCCTCGACAACCACCGAAGGTAGCGGGACCAGCCGCGGCTTGACGCCCTACTCGGCCAGAGGGGACGCGGGCAGTAGCAGCAGCAGCGGGGAGCTAGCAGTAGCGGGGAGCTAGCAGCAGCGCAAGCTTGCTACAGCGGCGACAAACACCAAAGGTAGTAGCGACTTGTAACCCTGCTTTTACGGTACAGAAGTTGGAATTTCAGGATATTTTATGAAAATATAAATTTATTTATTTTCGTTTAAGAACCATTTTGATTCAGTTAAATCCTGAAATTGAATGATACTTGAATGTATACACCATTGTCCAAAAACTACGATAAACCTAAAGCCACATTCTCCTTCCCTCAAACATCTATTACACACAGTTCAATCAGCGGGCTGCGATCCCTTCTGGCGTCTTCCAGCTGACACGTCAGCACTCTGCTGATCCATGGCAGTGATAGCTTTTGGCTGCTTTGACATGGGGGACCAAGATTGTTTTGTGTGCGCGGGTGAGAGGGCCAGTCGCTCATCGGCGCTGGGAGGATTTATCACTGCATGCTGGGTATTGATTTATACCCGAGCCCAGCTCTGTTATCCCCCCCTTCTCCTCCCCTGTGTGCCTGATTCCTCTGAGTGGTATCGGCTATAGGAGCCTCTAATCCCAGCAGCTGATGTACAGTGACCCTCCCTGGTTGTAAAACATTGATTGCTCTGTAATAACAAGTACAGATTGTCGACAGTCCCATAGCGTATTAGCAGCAATGACCTATAGGTGGTTTTCTTAATGGAAAAGAAAAAGGATTGTAATATTTTCAGGTGAGAACTGTTTTTTTCTCACAATAACTCAAGTCGTTCTTATTTGTGCAGCTCGGTGACACACACAATATCTCTCCCGAGTCTCCTCCCTTAGCTCAGCCGAGGATCCTCGGAGGAAACCAAGTAGAGGCAAACCTCAGTATAGTTTCATCAAACAGACGCTGCTAAATGAACCTCTGTCAAGGATGGTTCTTAAAAATGATTCCAATGTGTAAAAAACACTCTTTGTCCAGGGTTTATGAGTGGAAACCAATGGGGTCATGAACAGTTGCTAAACCCTGTATAAGCGTATATAAACAGTGTCACAACAGCCAAGTCACACACATCAAACACAAACACGTGAATAAACCTCGACCACACTGACTAGTTACACAGTATAGTCCTGTATTGGGACGCTAAGTCGTTCCAGCTGAGCTACAAACTAAACACACAGGCGCTGCATAAAGAGGTGTGTGGACCACATCAATGCTAAGATTAACAGTAAGATAGTAATACACTAAACAAATATGTGGTTATGGTTTGAAGGAAGGAGACAGTAAGGCTATTGAAGGAGCAGATGAACAGACATAAATCTGTAATCTATGAGTTAGAAGTGATTAAAAACAGCAATATGTGGGTTGCCAGGTTGTGAAATGTCCCTTTTGATAGTGTTTATACTTTCTGTTGGGTAATTATGCCGTTATGAATGTTCACAATTATAAATACTCTTTCTACTCTCTAAAAATCCAAGTCTGCAGTATAAAAGGAAGACATGTTTATTTGTGGATCACTTTTCAACAACAAGGCCATTCAAAGTGCTTTACGTAAGACATTAAAGGCATTAAGAAACGATATAAGGCAGACAGGGAGCTATAAAAACAGGATTTTAAATGAGGAAAATTAGATAGAATATAAAAGAAAGCTAAAGGAGAAAAAGACAGTTTAAACAGGACAATAACAATTACTGTGTAAATAAACAGTCCCACATTGAATTTAATTAAAAGCAGCAACAGAAAAGTCTTGAGCCGTGATTTTAAACGAGCTGCGACTTGGAGCAGAGCTCGCGTTTTCTACATATGTAGAAAATAAATATTGAGCTGTCCCAGTTAATCTGAGCGGTCTGGACGGTTCATAGTGAAGCATTTTGGCTCCAGACCTGTCACTGCTTCATAAACCAACAGTAGCATTTCAGAAACCATTTGATATGTTGGAGACCTTTAAGACAGCGCTGCAGAAGTCCAGCCTCCTGAACTCAAGTCCTGCTGAGACAGAAGACCCTGAATTATTGATTTGTTCTCAAGGTGATAGCAGGAGGATTTTGTAATTATTAAAAACTTATGTCTGAGTCTGTGACTGACAGCAAGCTTTCTGTCCTGGTTTGTGGTCTCTACATTAGTGATTGGAAGTGATTGACTTCCCATCGTATTAAACTCCAGATGTTTCCTCTCATTTCTAAGCGTAAAGCTGAAGGAGGAAAAACAGCAAAACCAACCTGGGAACCCAAAAGCTGTTCTTATTTATGGCTTCATGGTGTATGCAAATTAGTAACTAGTTCATCATTGATAAAGCCATTAATTACAACAACACATTTGAATCCACATCTGGACCTGACTCTGCATGAAAACACACACTGACTTAATGAATCATAAGATTTCATGACTGATTTCATGGCTGTCACCATGACAACGTCCTCATTTGTCTGACTCCGCCTCCACATTTCCTGTCAATATCTGTTATCCGTCCAATAAAGACAGAAACTCCAATTTAAAATATAATGAATCACTTTATTTTCTGTCATTTTCACAGAAATCTATTCACGAATGTTGTGACATCCTGATGCTAACTCAACCGACAAAATAAAGAAACAGCACTGACCTTTGGGTAAAAAAAAAGAAGAAGATATATTTGATTAAATGCTGAAACTATGATTACGTTTGTGTGTGTTTTATTCAGTCAATTATTACAATACAATATTTGTCTATATAATATACAAACAGAAAGACTGAAAATGTATAGGTAGAAGCAAACATGCTTATATATTCCTATCCTACGTTATTATTATCAATTAAATCAGATAATTAATTTGAAATAAAGAAAAAATAAAATAAATATATACATGTAAATATCGATCTATACATACATACATTTCATTCACACTACCCTCAATTTTTTTTAAATAAATAATCCTTTTGAAAACCAAAGATGAGTTGACCGTTCTTACATTCATTTTAGCGTTGTTCCATAATTTAACTCCTACAATAGAAATACATCTTCTTTTAATCTCTTTTTTAGCTTTTTTTACAGTAAACTTACAAACATCTCAAATCATATTTACACTCATGTATTGAAAGCAACCTTTGTACACAATCTGGCAGTGACTTTGCGTTAGCTCTGTACATCGTCTGCATTATCTTATAATATACCAAAGTCACTAAAGTTTGATGGAGCATCGGGGTGAAGGTGTGAAGCGTCTCATCTTGACTGACACGCAGCATTGTGGAGATACACCAGTGGGAGAATTAATTCCCGTGCATTACGTTCCATGTCACTTCACGCGTTCCCCACCAACATGCTACATGGCCACAAACAATGCTCACCGGCATATAATCACCAACACCTGCCGTATGATTACCTCCATCTGTCGCCGGCCTAATGAGACGGCTGTACGGTGACACCATCGATTATGATTACACATTCACGGTGGCGGCTTCTTCCCCGTTCCGCGGCGTCCTCGCCGTTTAGCTAGCCTGTCTCTCGTGCTAGCTCTGACCCTGGAGTTAAAGCCGTCGATATTTCCATTTTCCACATCCAATAAATGTGTCAGGCGTTTAGCGGCTGAAGGGCCGGGTGTCCGTGACCCCTATCCGCCGTCATGAGCCGGGCCCGCGGCATCTCATTTGTCCCGTCTCATCCACTCAGAACAGCGAGGCTGCACTTTGACATCCCTCGTGTTTCGAGTGGGCCGAGCGAGGACATTGTGTCTTTGAAACATCTGAAAGAGAATTTGAAAGAGCTAAATATGAGGTTGTTTATTTCCATGATACCAGTGTTTCCTCAATAACTGACGCCAGGTGGCATTTAAATAATTCTCAGTAGATTAAAGAGCGCTGCAGACAGTGATGCACAGCCTGCGATATCCCATTCTCTTTGCTCTGATAACGCAGAATCTCTCCGCAAATCTAAATATTGACAGCACACGCAGCTCCCAGCTGAAAACAAGGCTGACAGGTCCCTACATACACCGCCCCGCCTTTGGTCTGCCGCCTGCCACGGACCAAAGCTTTGTTAAGTCACCTGTCAGATGGAGTTACTCCAGTGTCAGCCGCCCGGTGGGGCGATGGCGGGGATCCTGGGGGGCCCCACATGTACCACAGGGACCCGCGCTGTTAGGGCTCACAGAGACACTTATACAGAGCCACTCTCACCCTCACATTATGGCCATAATCCAGAATGACACTTTAAAAAGAACACACTGGCTTCATTAGTGTGCTTACAATGCAGCCCTATGGAGCGGTAATGGGCAGCTCTCATAGGCTTGGCAGTGTGGAGAAGAACTTTCATCAGTGTCTCACAGGTACTGCGGTTGCCAGGGATACTACACTGAAGAAAGCATACAAAAGGCCTAATGGGGTCCTGTTGCGTGAGTTGGCTTGTGGAGGATGTTTCAGTTCCACAACCAAGGTTTATGGAGTCTGGGGCTGCAGAAGAAATCAGAGACACGACGAGCGACATTGAGAATTATTTAAAGTCATACATATGTCACATTTAGTGTAAAATAATGGCCAGGTAGCAAACTCTCTGTCCAACTGTGTACTTAAATGGCTCATTAACTTCTCCTTTATTTATTCAGGTTTTTTTTTACTTATTATGCAGAATAACTCCTTTAATACTATCCATATTACAATGTTTTATTATTACTGATCCCATAATGTTTAAGCAGCATTTAACTGTTGCAGCTGGTTGTGAATGAACACATTTTAAGTTCCTAATATACCATCAGGTTTATTTAGTTATAGTTTGTAACAACGTACAGGCACAGTGTCAATTACCTAGACGCCAAAGTCTGCTTCGTCCTGCCACAGTTTCATAATTCCTTTTAGGGGGTTTCCCAAAAAACAAAAGATATTTGAGCACTTCTCATCGGGTGATGTGGAAGGCGCTCTCTGGAGAAGTATGGAGAAGGAGGTACTAATTGAACTGAAGCAAAGAAAAACCCAAATGGCTGAAAAAGAAGACCAGAAGTGAGGCTATGATGCAGTCCAGAAGGGAAGAAGCTCTGAGACGGGATCAGGATAAAACCTTCACAACCTAAAAGAACATCACATACGGAAGAAAAACAAACAAGAAAGGGAACGGCTGAAAGCCAAAGAGAGAATGCAGGGCAAGAAGAGGAAGATACTTTGATGAACTGGACACACAGGAGCAAAGAAATAAAGCTGAGTTTGAAGAAAATGAATCAGAAAAACCTGCTGGATGATAGCTTGAGACTGGACAGAGACAGAGAGGTGCAAAGATGTAGGACAAAGGAGCAGAAAGCCAAACGTTCAAAAGGGACACCAGCTCTGGTCTCCAGGTGAACGTTCTGTGCTTCACACACATGTGTCGCTCTTCATCATCGCACACCTGACTTCCTCTTTTGACTCTTCGTATTTCTCTGGCTTTGTTCAATACTAATTATTATTGGAATATGTGTCATGTACATTATGTTAACACAAGGCCCTTATCATTTGAGTTGATAATGTGCATAATGAAAAATAATTTCAAGGTTCAGCCATGGCACATTTGTAAAGAAATCAGTTGAGTGCCACAAGAGTTACACATGATTATTGGGTTAAGGACGAGGCGGTAATACTCTGCTGAGGGCCATGACTCCTCCAGGAGTCTACAGAAGGTGTGTGACTTATGAAAGCAACATTGTTGCACGAACGCAAACGTCACTTTTGATTTCGCCGGTCTTGAGATTGTACTGAGCAAATTTAAAGTCGATCTAATTAATTCTTGAGGAGGGTTTGCAGAAGTGCAGCGCTGGAACCGGGCTAGAAGCCAAATAATACCGACAGCTTTAAGAGGTCCTCGACGACGCTTTCGTTAATGCTCGAGCCCTGATAATAATAAAAATAGGCTTTTTTAATTATTTTTTCTGCAACCTTTGGAGGTACTTGAGCATACAGTCATCAATGAGCGATCACAGTCATGATGAGAGGTGAAGGTGTAGAGGAGGTAAAACAGACTAGACTGTATCTCCTGCAGCAGGCAGACCTCCATCATGCACTTGGCATGAAAGACGAGCTTTAGGCCAAGTCTCCGGCCACATGTTGCTGCTGGACATGTTGCTGCTGGACATGTTGCTGGTGGACATGTTGCTGCTGGACATGTTGCTGCTGGACATGTTGCTGGTGGACATGTTGCTGCTGGACATGTTGCTGCTGGACATGTTGCTGCTGGACATGTTGCTGCTGGACATGTTGCTGCTGGACATGTTGCTGGTGGACATGTTGCTGCTGGACATGTTGCTGGTGGACATGTTGCTGGTGGACATGTTGCTGCTGGACATGTTGCTGCTGGACATGTTGCTGGTGGACATGTTGCTGCTGGACATGTTGCTGGTGGACATGTTGCTGTTGGACATGTTGCTGCTGGACATGTTGCTGCTGGACATGTTGCTGCTGGACATGTTGCTGGTGGACATGTTGCTGGTGGACATGTTGCTGCTGGACATGTTGCTGCTGGACATGTTGCTGGTGGACATGTTGCTGCTGGACATGTTGCTGCTGGACATGTTGCTGCTGGACATGTTGCTGCTGGACATGTTGCTGCTGGACATGTTGCTGGTGGACATGTTGCTGCTGGACATGTTGCTGGTAGACATGTTGCTGCTGGACATGTTGCTGGTGGACATGTTGCTGGTGGACGTGTTGCTGGTGGACATGTTGCTGCTGGACATGTTGCTGGTGGACATGTTGCTGCTGGACATGTTGCTGGTGGACATGTTGCTGGTGGACATGTTGCTGCTGGACATGTTGCTGGTGGACATGTTGCTGCTGGACATGTTGCTGGTGGACATGTTGCTGCTGGACATGTTGCTGGTGGACATGTTCCATAACCTGCTCTCACAACCAAGTACGCAACTACGAGGAGAGATACTGCGATTGCTGTGACCGACGTATCACCAACAGCAGTGAGGACAACATTCTAGCCGAATAATGATGCCATCTAACATCCCACACTGAAGATGTGACGACACATCTTATACCAACACATAGGACCACCAGAGGAACAATGTTAAAGATCTCTCAACCTCCAACAGCCGACTCATGAACGGCAACAAAAGGTGCATTGGTCATCTGTTGAGCAACTTAATCCTGGTAAACATCGCACAACAATTTTGTCCAATGGATTTCTATGACTTTTCCATGACTTTAAACCAGATTTCCATGACCAAACATGTTGTGAAATCTGGGTGTAAACATGAAAAAGTGAGTAAATGTAGTATTTAAACTAACAATGAGAATACAAAGCATACAGTAAACCTTAAATGACACAAATGAATGAGACAATAGTTTGATTAAAAGAATAAACACTTATATAGATGCCTGTATATGCCTGCTTATAACCATTTTCCAGGTTTTCCATGACCGTATGAACGCTGGCACATGTAATCCAAATGTTGCTTTTGTTTTGGCTGAAGTGCCAAAAGCAGGGTTGAGCATCGTAATGGTTCCTTACCCCGGAGTCTCCCTCCCCTAAGAACTCGCCATGTCCATACAAGGCCATTTGGCACGTTCCACAACGTTTTAAAGAGGTTATAATTCTGCCAAGAACAGACCTGTTTTCTTCATTCTGACAGTCGGATTATTCAGTGCCACGTCTGTAGCAGCGTCAAGCTGAGAGGCAACGCTCCTCGACATGTTTCAAGTCAGTTTCCTCCCGAAAAGAAGACATGGAAAGCAGAACAGGGCTTTCTTAATATATTTATACGCTTTCCCTTTGAAGTATCTTTTCTTTATTATCTTTTCCTTCTTGAAATATCATTAAGTCATCCGTCAATGTGGTTGTATTTCCATTTTTTGCTCTCGGGGGTAAAGTGCTAAATCCTACAGTAGTTAAATACTCCACATGAGTCATGATAATTGACCTGTAATTGCACAACGCTTTTCTAGTCTTCCAACCTCTCAAAGCGCTTTAACTCTACATGACATCATTCACCCACTCATACACTGATAGAGGGGGTAAGATGCCACCTGCCCATCAGGACTAACTAACATTCTCACACCGCAGGAACAGCTACAGCAGCCATTTGGGGTTAAGTGTCATCGGCATGGACTAGCCCCGTGCCCGGTGCTCCCAAACCGCCAATGAAAGAGAGGAAGAGTGCAAGAGGCCGTTGTAGTTTTGGGTCAACGCTAATGTTGGTCCAGTGCCGACAGATGTTCATATTCACATTTGGACTCATCTTGTGCGTCATAGCAGACATCAATGTGAGCGTTGTTTTTTCAAAGCTGTCAGTGGAAATGAATGTATTATCACACACAGCATCAGTTCAATAAACAAAGGAAAACATGTCAATACATGAAGTTATGTTTTCTGACACTTAAATCTATGCAGATTTGGGAATGAAACGGGTCTCTGCTACTCAGTTATAGGCTTCGAACGGAGGAATGGTTTTGAATCGGGACTCAATGGAAAAGGGATCATAAAAAAAAGGTCTTCTTTTGGACACTGTTTCCTGCAGGTTGGAGAGATGTGAGGACGGTAGAATCTGCTTTTTTGACACACACACACACACACACACACACACACACACACACACACACCTTAAGCCCTGTACCATAATTCATAATGAGAAAAGGATTAAATGGGACTTATGAGGAGGGCAGCACTGTGTTTCTGGCCAAGGGTGTCTCTGAAAAATGCATCAACGCTCATTACATTGAGCTTAATGGGCTTGGGAGAAATGTGTCTCCTTACCATTTTGGTCACGGCTAAAGAAAAGTGCTCATAATAGATACAAATGAAGTCACGAGAAAAGCTGGACACACACACATACACACACACACACACACACTGCCAGTGACTCTGCTCTTGGACCACCATTCAATATCTCATCCACGGTTTGACTAGAATTGGCCGCTGATATGATTCACAGGAAATAAGCAATAAGTTATGATTAAAAAATGATGGAGAGCCTCATCCCCCAATTAGGAGAGAGATTGTTTCCAACATCTGAAAAAAGCCGGTCTGGAAGGCCTCATGCGCTGATGTTCCAGACATGTGTGATCACTGCTCCCAGCCAAGGCCTGCAGCCGCTTTGCAGCACTGGTAATGGAGACAAACTTTCATCGGAGCTAAACTTTTAATGATTTGAGAAAACAAACCCAAAATACCTTTTTATTTTACACTGGCAGCCTCATAAAGAAACACATTCCAGTGGCTTCATATTTCTTTTCTTTTTGAAAACCTTACCCGGCGTATAAAATGACTGCATTTCAAAATCAATTCAAAACAAGTACAATGAGGCCAAAAATGACTTGAAGTGGTCAATGATCCCGTTGAACAGAACTCTAATGATCTGGTTCTCCATCTGGTCGTTGGGTTCTCCGCTGCCAGGAGAGGACGTCCTGCTGTCGGCGGTCCGGGCCGCCAAACACAGCCACGCTTCTCCAATGAGGTCAGAGGAGCGGCCCTGGCTCCGCTTAAGAGACGAGCCGGGACATTGTAGTTTTCAGCCGTGTCCGTGGCGGCCAGATATCTCCGGTCCCATAGCTCTTGCCAGGCACGTGCACAGACATTTTTGGGGGCAGGTGCTCAAACCAAAAAAAGGGGCACCCATCACCAGAATTATTTATGAAATAAAAAATGATGATAATAAATAAATAAAAAACAGAGTAGGATATTTTCTTATATATTGATTTTTGTTAATAAACTAACTAAACTTATCAGACAAAAACAGACAAAACAAGTTTTATAAGTTTTATAACCAAATGCAATACAAATATATTCTAACTTAAACTTATCAAAACTCTGCTCTGGATAAATTAAAGCATGGGTGTCAAACTCATTTTCACCCCGGGTCACATCAACATCATGGTCGCCCTCAAAGGGCCGGTTGTAACTGTACAGTGGCGGGCCGTGGATTTTCTACCTGCCCACACCCCTGTCCCAGGGCCTCACATCAGATCAGGAAAAACTCCCCTAAATAAAGATAGACCCCTTCAAGAGAGCAACAGAGGAGGATCCCTCTCCCCGGATGGACAGAAGCAATAGATGTCATGTGACCAGAATGAACAACGTAACGGAGTTACAGCGCATTACATGAATATGACAGGAA
The DNA here is from genome assembly GCF_910589615.1 of Taurulus bubalis. Lineage (NCBI taxonomy): Eukaryota > Metazoa > Chordata > Actinopteri > Perciformes > Cottidae > Taurulus > Taurulus bubalis. The sequence goes on from NC_136591.1 coordinate 3,522,120, forward strand.
TTGAATAAACGGCACTATGCTGCATTACAAATTCTTTTCAAAATAAAAGCACAGGGTTTGTTTGGCGCGGCGGGGGCTCGTGAGCATGTCGGGACGAAATTCTAACAAGAACTCAAATAAATGCCCCGTCAGCTATAAAAACACATTTAGGGGAATTGATGACAGAGAGAGTATTTTTTATTCTTAAATACTGATGAATGAAGAAAAAAATTGGGCTCCAGCAGAAGGGGCACTTTTCTCATCCAGGGAAAAAGGGCAGGTGCTTGAGCACCACTAGGGGTCTATCTGTGCACGTGCCTGGCTCTTGCTGTAATTTATCACAATTTGTTGTGGTAATTATTTTTCGATTTTGTTGTAATGTTGTGAGTGTAACAATCAGCTGTGTGTGGACAACAGGAATGCATGTGTGACACTTTTGGAAAGTTGAAGCTCTTTGGGAAAAGTATAGAAACAAACTTTCTTCGGTGGGAAATTGAAAACTTGGCATTTGCATCCAAAGATTTAGAGAAGCACTTCGGTAGCACTTTATAATAACTACACACTTTTTAGCATTAGTAAAGCATGAATGAACACTGGATTCATCATTTATAAAGCATTATTCAAACATTAATTCTCATTAGTAATTCATATTCATGTTGGAATAATGCTTTATAAATGATGAATTCAGTGTTTGTTTTTTATATACAGATAGTTTAACAACACAATGGATGCAGCAGAACCACAGTTATCACCTTTAAAAAAAACAAAGAGCAGTGGTGTAATATCTCATCAAATGTTGAAATCGAATTCAGCCTTAATTAAACAGTACTAATCTAGATGACATTATTCCTCATGACCAATGTGTGTGATCCTCTGTCTCTGTCTATCTATAACCAACATGTATGTATGGAAGATTTAAAGAGCCAAAATTAATCAAACAAACAAATAAAGTGAAATACACACTGCCATATTTATTTAATTTCACGTCTGCATTTACTGTTGAACAAATGCATGAACACGTTGATGTTAAACGGACAGTTATTTGGCTTTCTGAATGAATGGTTTTTCATTGTGACACAAATATGTCAGGCCACGTTGAAATGAGATCAGACAGAATGAAGAAGAGGAGGTCAGAGCCGCCCAGCAGAGAGCAGCTCCAGCAGAGAGCAGCTCCAGCAGAGAGCAGCTCCAGCAGAGAGCAGCTCCAGCAGAGAGCAGCTCCAGCAGAGAGCAGCTCCAGCAGAGAGCAGCTCCAGCCTGCAACCCTACATGCAGAGCACCTCCTTCCTCAACGAGGAGCTGCATGGTGACATGGACAAGGAGTTGAAATAAAAAAATTAATTCAACGTGTATTGCATTTCACTTTCCAGACATGAGAGACTCTCACAGCGGAGCGTCTAGAGCAGGGGTGGGCAATTAATTTTCCCAAGGGGCCACATGAGAAATTTGGACCGTTGTGGAGGCCCGAACCAATAGTCTGAACTTAATTCAATTAACTCAACATGAATGTTATTACTTTATTAAAAAACTGTAAATTATATGGTTTTGAGCTGCTACTGGTAAGAATACATGTTACAATAAGGCAATGAAAATAAGTAAAAAAATGTCATTTAATTTTTTACGATTTTTTTAAACCTTACCTTAAACATGTATGTTAAAGACCAGCAATGTATTAACTTTAAACAAAAGCAATCAGCGCTTTTAATGTTTTCCAGTTCAGTTGTTCTTACTCGGGGAGAAAAGTCCAGTCTGTGTTGCTTGAACAAGAGCATGAAGTCTGGTTGAATGAGGTGGAGATGAAGGACAGCTGACAGGTATCAGAGAGAGAGGCTCTGATCTGTACATCTTCTGAGCAGGCCTCCTCATGTGAGGAAAGTTCTCCTCTTTGAGGGAAGAGTAAAGATCCAGAAGTGATCCTAACTTAAAGTGCTCTGCCATAGTGGATCAGACCGCAGGTCAGATCCGCGGAGGTTTTGCGCGATTAATGTTCAATCTGGAGGCGGAGACTGCAGCGCGAGGCTCCTTGGAGGCGGGGTCTCACGACAGAAACTGCAGAACAATACGCTTTCACTTCAGTCTCCAAGTCGGCAACACTGCCCGTAGTGAGGCTGCGTAAGCGCGCGCACACATAAATAAATCGCCTTCAAAGTAAAAGCAGTGCCGTTTGTATTGCATTCATGGCGTGCACCTTATTTATTTATTTTTCATTTTTGATTGACCTCGCGTGGGCCGGACTGGGAGAACCGCGGGCCGTAAGATGGTCTGTTCTAGAGAGAGAGAGAGACTCTGTGGACCGGGACTGAGGAACAGCTGAAATAAAGAGAACGATCATCAGATCCAAGCACACACACACACACACACA